>NC_034015.1:8099101-8251032 GCF_000346465.2 Prunus persica
TTACAGAATTATTGATACTTCAAGGCGATTTGCTTCCAGAAGGAAATACAATACCAACCTCCATGTATGAGGCTAAAAAGACTTTGTGTGCATTGGGGCTGAGTTATGAGAAAATGCACGCATGCCCCAATGATTGCATCTTGTATAGGAAGGAGTATGAGGATTCAACTAATTGTCCTACTTGTGGTATCTCAAGGTGGAAGGAAGGCAAAGATGCAATCTTGAAAGAGGGTGTGCCAGCGAAGGTGGTGTGGTATTTTCCCCCAATTCCAAGGTGTAAAAGGATGTTTCAATCACGTGAGGCAGCTAAGAGTTTGACTTGGTGGCGTGTTGCTAGAAAATCAATTGACGGTCAGATGTCTCATCCGGCGGATTCCCCGTCTTGGAAACTTCTTGATGATAAATGGCCTGAGTTTGGTAATGAGCCGAGAAACTTGAGATTGGCTCTTTCATCTGATGGATTCAATCCCCACAGTTCTCTAAGTAGCAGAT
Source organism: Prunus persica (assembly GCF_000346465.2). NCBI lineage: Eukaryota > Viridiplantae > Streptophyta > Magnoliopsida > Rosales > Rosaceae > Prunus > Prunus persica. The sequence continues at coordinate 8,099,594 of NC_034015.1, forward strand.
ATAGTTGTTGGCCGGTTATCTTAGTTACATATAATCTCCCTCCATGGCTGTGCATGAAACGAAAGTTCATGATGTTAACCTTATTGATTTCCGGTCCTAAACAACCCGGAAATGATATAGACGTCTACTTGGAGCCTTTGATTGATGATTTAAAATCCTTGTGGGTTGGGATTAGAGGAGTGTATGATGCACATAATGGAGAATACTTTACACTCAGAGCTGCATTAATGTGGACAATTAATGATTTCCCCGCCTATGGAAACTTATCTGGTTGTGTTGTTAAAGGATATAAAGCTTGTCCAATATGCGGCGATGATACACCTAGTCACAGGTTGAAAAATGGCCACAAAATTTGTTACATTGGGCATAGAAAATGGTTACCAATCAATCATCCATATAGGAGGCAACGTGCAGCTTTTAATGGGAAACCTGAATATGGCATACCTCCAGAGCCATTAACCGGAGAAGAAGTGCTGCATATGGTTGAAAATGGTGACAGAGTTTGTTGGAAGAAGAAATCAATATTCTTTGATCTCGAGTATTGGAAATACCTTCCTGTGAGGCATGCCCTAGATGTTATGCACATTGAGAAGAATGTTTGCGATAGTATCATTGGTACATTGCTGGAGATCCCTGGAAAAAATAAAGATGGGATTGCTGCTCGATTAGATTTATTGAACATGGGGGTCAAAACTGATTTGCAACCCGAGTATGGAGAAAGACGTACTCGTTTGCCTCCTGGGCCTTGGAATTTGTCAAGAGCAGAGAAGAGAGAGGTTTGCAATTCTTTCTATGGTATGAAGGTCCCTGAAGGTTATTCTTCAAATATTAAAAATCTTGTATCTGTACAAGATTCAAGACTTCTTGGCCTTAAATCACATGATTGTCATACCTTAATGCAACAATTGCTCCCTGTGGCAATTCGTTCTGTTTTGGAGAAGCCTGCAAGGTATGCAATAACTCGTTTGTGCTTCTTCTTCAATGCTATATGTGCAAAGACTGTTGATGTTTCCAAGCTAGATAAGTTGGAAGAAGATGTAGTAGTTACTCTGTGTTTGCTTGAGAAGTACTTTCCCCCTTCATTCTTTGATATCATGGTTCATCTAGTAGTACATCTTGTCAGAGAAGTTCGTCTATGTGGGCCAGTATATTTTAGGTGGATGTATCCGTTTGAAAGATATATGAAAGTGCTGAAGGGGTATGTTCAGAATCGTACTCGTCCCGAAGGTTGCATTGCTGAGCGGTATATAGCTGAAGAAGCGGTAGAGTTTTGTACTCAGCATTTATCTGATGTTAGTACAGTTGGAGTGCCTTCAAGCCAAAAGATGGGAGTTTCAAAGCCATTATCAGGTTGCACAGTGAGCGTAGTTGATCAGGACCTGTTGAATCAAGCACATCTATATGTCTTGGAGAATACGGAGGAAGTCCTACCTTATATCGAGTACGTATGAGTTTTATTCTTTAAGTTTCCATTTAAAATTATTTCTTATGTTTATCTTATATATTTGGGACCGTAATGCTTGAATTTTTCGTGTCATGTAGGCAACATATGATCCACATCAAGACTGCTTATCCAAAATTTAGAAAGAGAACAAAGTGGCTGCAGGATAAGCACAATAGCACTTTCATTCAATGGCTACGCTTCAAGGTATATGTTGTTGAATAACGTATTTCTCTTTTAATTTTCTTCTTATTTATATGTTAGGATGAATTAAGATATGATTAATTTGCAGGTTCAAAGTGAAGTTGAGGAAGACAATCATGGCGTATCAGAAAATTTAAGGTGGCTAGCAGCTGGTCCAAACATGTCAGTGCCATTATATAGGAGCTATCTTATTAAAGGTATTAAATTCAATATCAAGGCACAAGATGATGTGCGGACAACTCAAAATAGTGGAGTTTATTTACTTGCACATACCATGCAAGTTGCTAGTGCCAAGGATAAAAACCCAATTCTCTCAAATATGGGTTTCTATGGTGTCATTCAAGAAATTTGGGACCTTGACTACCAAAAGTTTACAATCCCAGTCTTTAGGTGTGATTGGATAGATAGTTCTGGTCTTGTAGTCGACGAACTTGGATTTACCCTTGTAGATTTGAGTAAAATTGGACATAGGAATGACCAATTTGTTTTGGCTTCTCAAGTCAAACAAATATTTTTTGTTGACGACCCGATGCATCGTGGTTGGTCGGTAGTGTTATCAATGCCTAGTAGAGAATATAATGATGTTATTGGTGATGAAGTATTAGGTGATGTGATAATTGAGTGTGAGCCATTTACTAGAGGGATGCCAAATGTTGACACATTTGATGAACTGGTAGGTGAGTTAGGCGGTCAAAATATTCGAGATGGGTGTGAAGATATATGGATTGAATGATGCTTATGTAATTGGCAGTGTATGACATTAATTTTGTAATATATTGTAATGTGATTTCTTCACTTTCTACGTTCAAATAAAACACGACGTTATTGTGAATCAGTTATTCAGCATATTTACCGACGTCTTAAAGCAACGTAACAATGAAGAACCACAACGCTATTGTGAAGCAATTATTCAGGATATCACGTCGGTGAAGGATAAAGAACCGCCATGTAATTCAAAATAACACGACTCCAATCCCATAATACCGACGTCTAAAAAACGAGATATGTAATCTGAACGTTAAAAAATACGACGTCATCATACATTTTCCACGTCGCAAGTTCTTTTATAAACGAAGAGGAACGAAATTAATTCCGACGGAAATTCATTATAACCGCCGTCTAATAACAATTAAACGACGTTATTTGTAATACGGCTCCCATCATAATCTACGCCGTCTATATGTTCTGTAATACGGCTCTCATTTATTTGGAACCGACGTTGTTTAGACGTTCAACGTCGTCTATATTATTAAGTGCGTCGTGAGTAATGAATACATATAAATACAACGTCGACTATATAAATGTATACGTCGTAAATAATGACACTGACAACTATTTCCACGTCATCTTTTTTAGAAAAATCGAAGTGGAAAATTTATTTCACGACGGTTTTTTGTAAATAAGAGACGTTGTAGAACTTTAGCAGACTAAACACGTCTGTTTTTATTGTTTTCCGACGTTGTTGTATTTAACAACGTCTAATATTTATGGTCGTTGTTTGTTTCTGAAAATAGGACGTATAAATTTTTTAATACGACTCTCATATATTTGTAACTGACGTTGTTTAGTTTTTCAACGTCTACTATAGAAACACATACGTCGTAAATAATGACACTGACAACTATTTCCACGTCATCTTTTATCGAAAAATCGAAGTGGAAAATTAATTGTACGACGGTTGTGTTTATATGTGCGACGTAGTAGGTATCAATAACGTCGTCTTCTAATGTATTTAAAGACGTCATATTTTTTATTGTCGTGAAAATTATATTTAACGTCGGCGTATTTTTATTGTCGTCGTTGTATGTCTATCTTGCGGCTTTGTTCTCTTAATATGTGTCATATTTTCCCTTTTTAACGACGGTGTTTTTAGAGAATTGGTCGTCTATTATCATCCTCGATTGCTTTTTTTAGATCTTTTTGCAGTACAAAGACGTCGTTTTGTATTTTTTGATGACGTTGTATTGTTTAACAACGACGGTTATTTAGCGTCGTGGTTTATGAGGGAAAAGATGACGGTGGATTCCACGACCATTGAAAAACCAAATACACGACGGTGATTTACCGTCGTCTTTTTGCTTTTTTGTAGTAGTGTTTTCGTGATCAATTGTTTAGGGGAAAATGCTTTTTATTCTTTCCAGTTTTCAATACTAGCTATTAAAAAAAATAAAAAATAAACAAAATTCCAGAGTCTCATGCCTTTCATCTGCAATCAAAAACGATGCTGAACACTAAAACTCGGGTAAACAAAGTCTCATATTCAACACATACAACAAAGCATGGACTTGATACTGAAAACTAAATAATAAAAATACGAAAACAATTTTGTAATATTAAAAGAGAACAAAGCAAATTTTAAATAAGGCAGGGAGAGAGGCAGAGTTAGACTAAAGAAAAGCAAAAGATTTTCAGGTCCCTAATACATTAAAAATCTAACTGGAACCATACCTAAAGAACTTGTTGGGATCTCATCTCTTTTCAATTTCTTTGACAATGTTTAACAATTCTTTGATTGGTTCACTACCATATGAAGTGGGTGATTTGGTAAATCTCGCGGAGCTAGATGTATCAGGAAACAAGTTATCAGGTGATACACCCATGACCCGTAGCAAATGTACTAGTTTGGTACGCTTACATTTGGAAAGTAATCAATTTGATGGAAAAATTCCTTAATCTCTTAAAAGATTTAAGAGGCTTGGAAGAAAGAAATAGATCTTTCCCGCAACAAATTATCCGGGCAGCTTCCTGAATTTCTTGGCAAATTTCGAGTTCGTAAGCTTCTCAATCTTTCTCGTAATGATTTCGAGGGTGAAATGCCTAGAGAAGGGATTTTTACAAATGCAAGCGGTGTCTCCATTTTCGGAAATGTTAGGCTTTGTGGTGGCATCTCATAATTCCTTCTACCTGCATGCCCCAAGGTAAAGCCCCATTCATCTCAAAGACCATTTTCCCAAAGAGTAGTCATCGTTATAGCTTGTGCATTTGCATTCATAATTGCTATGTCATGTTCCATTGCTATATATTCAAAGGTGAAAATGTCACGAGGTGGACCAGTAACTTTCACGTTCTTATAAGGATTGGAAATCAGGTGTCGCTTACTTTGAACTCCTTGAATCGACTAATGGGTTCTCTGTACAACCTGATTGGTTCAGGAAGTTTTGGTTCTCTTTACAAAGGAGTAATCCCTAGAGATGGAACAATAGTTTCTGTTAAGGTATTGAACCTTCAACAACAAGGATCTTTCAAGAGTTTCATTGATGAACGCAAAGCTTTAAGAAGTATAAGGCATCGTAATCTTCTAAAGATCCTAACTGCCTGCTCAGGCATCGATAATCTGGGTAATGAGTTCAGAAGTCTAGTCTTCAAGTACATGGAAAATGGAAGTCTAGACTCATGGTTGTATCCAAGAGATGAGGAGCAATGGAAAATTAAGACCTTGGGTGTTGTCCAAAGAATGAACATTGCTATTGATGTTGCTTCTGCTTTAGATTATCTCCATCACCATTGTGAAGGGGCCATTGTTCATTGTGATCTAAAGCCAAGCAATGTTCTTCTTGATGAGGATATGGTAGCCCATGTTGGTGACTTTGGTGTAGCAAGGTTCCTTTTGGAAACATCAAATGATCCCTCCCAGAGTCAAACAATATGTCAACTGGGTTAAAGGGTTCCATCATTGAAACCAAACACTTCTCCAATCTTCTTTCTTGAACTGGGTCGCGATCCTGATTTCTTGTACTTGGACTTTCTTGCATGTCACCACCGTGTCTGTCATCATTACCCTCCGCATCATCTCTTTCAAGGAGCAATGAAGGGTCTGCTACATCAAACGCATGGTCAGGCAACGCTGCGTTAGTGAATTGGTGATTACTTAGACCATCTCTAAACATGGCATCCATAGGTCTTTTTCCAGTGAACATTTCTAGCAACAATATTCTGTAGCTATAAGTATATAGTTCCCTCCCAGTATGGAAACTTGGCCTCCCATGACATACTCTACCATTATATACATATACATATATTTAAGTGTCAAATCCGGATCCTCTGCTCTGATTTTATCTGTCATGATTTGCTTTACTTTTATTCTCCATACGCCACCTCATTAAAATTTAATCTAATGGATTTAAAAGTTGACACATCATCCTAAAACCAAAACCCAATTTACTCCTAATTAAAAAAGAAAAAAAAAGCCCTGACACCCAACTAACGGGATAGTTAATGTCCAAATGCTAAAGCAAAAAGGAAATTAGGAAACAAAATATATACAAGAAATTTTTTTTTTTTCGAAGAGAGACTAGTTACGATTTTGCATTTTGTGAGGGAAGTGTCTTTGCTTAATCTTTTCTCACACTGACATCTAGAAATAGGAGTTAGCAGAGTGTTATATGGAAAGCTTACCATGTAACCTCGGTGGATATAAACCGGTTGACTGGCAACCAAGAAATAAGGATATTCAGATTCGAAAGCATTGGCTCTCTGAAGAGCCAGAGCTTTTTCACTGTTAGTCAATGTATGCATCCTCCCAAGGACATAAGGTGTTCGTTTAACGAAATTCGACTGCTAGATGAGCCTCCAAAATCTTTCTTTGTTGGCATATCATTCTCTCCTGTTAAAATAAGGTTGTATCTTAATATTTTTGGTAGATAACACAATATATCATTCTCTCCGACACTTTAATATATGTATACGTATCTAATGGCAGAGTATGGCAGAAATGTTCACTGGAAAAAGAGCTACAGATGACATGTTTAGAGATGGTCTAAGTATTCACCAATTCACTAACGCTGCGTTGCCTGACCATGCCTTTGATGTAGCAGACCCTTCATTGCTCCTTGAAAGAGATGATGCGTGATGCGGAGGGTAATGATAACAGACACGGCGGTGACATGCAAGAAAGACCAAGTACAGATATCGGGATCGCGACCCAGTCCAAGAAAGAAGATTGGAGAAGTGTTTGGTTTCAGTGATGAAGATAGTACTTTCATGTCTGTAATATCACAAGGAGAGCATATCCTTGTGAATGTCGTTGTGAACAAAATAAAGTCAATTATTATAAGCTTATCTATGTGCAACAGATTATTTTAATAAGGATGTTCTGTATTTTTCATTTCATTTGTAAAATAGAAGACATTCTGAGTCACATTATGTTTCCTTTTCTTTTCTTCTATTTCTTTACACATTGCCTTGCTCTTGCTATGTCACTGCATAAAATAAACTATATAAAGGGATCTTTGTATGTATATATTCAGTTACAAATCTATCTGTATGTTCCAGCTGAGGATGTGGCATGGAGCTTCCAAATTTTTATTTCTATGTAAACACCAGTCTTTGACAAAAGAATTGAGAAATTCAATAATTTGTTCAATACAGTCTAATTACCTGCTGCATTGGCCCTAGTTCAATGCAGATCCAATAGGAGTGTCTCTGACTTGCTGCAATTCCTGGTCAATATGGCTAATATCCATTCTCCCTCTACGTGATTTCACTGAACAAGCTACCCTAATTCTGAGTCTTCCAATCAGGTAGTCCTGATTTAGATCATCTTTCCCCAGCCCCAAAATATATTTATGACATTTGTTCAGGCAGTGCATTGCTAACCGAGTTATGGAGTTATCAGACGGGCCCTTAGTATATGTTTTCCTTGTAAGTCTTGTTGAAAACATCCGGAAAATGTTGAACTAATACTGCCTCATCAGATGTTTAGAAACAGAAATAAGGTAAGATATTGAAGATTTTCATTTTGCAAGATTTGGCAGTTCTGTTTCTGTTAGGAAGAATGCTATTTTGGTGATTGCACATCCCATACTGACTGTCCTGGCAGCGATGGCCTATTTTCAGATCTCACATGCTATTCCTTTGATCAGGTAAGAGGCTGCTGGGCCGTGAAGATGAAGATGTCAAATCTTTGTTTAATTAAGAATTCTGAAGTGAAATTTGTGCAATTTGGTAACACAGAGAGAATTGGGCAGGCTGATACTAACCAGGGAAGGCAAGAAAGGGATCTGTCTGAATACATGTCTGCCTACGAAACTTGTTTAAAAGATGATTCATACATCAGAAATATTTAAACCATAACAATTAACACCATTAAAATTACAAAGCGACTAAGTATCAAGATATCCGACAGCAAATAGTGGTCCATTTTACATAGCAAAATGTGATAACTGAGCTCTCTGCAACCCTCTTTAAATGACATAACTTTGCCTAATCAACATCTAAAAATGTGAACTTTCAATACAATGTCATTTCTCTCAATGAGCTCAAATATACAAACATCTCCTTCCATCAAACAATTTTCCGTCACAAATTCACACCAGCCACCAGAAAGTTTGGCTCCTGATTCTTTAGTATGACCAATCAAATTCACAGGCCACGATCTCTCTCTGACCTGAAGAGTCACGGTTTGCTTCCTCTTTTTTACGAAACTCCGGGCAAATGTAACTGGTACATGCTGCATAAGATGGATATATGGAAATGAAACTCTATACAAACCTAGTGAGTATTAGTAAATAAGTAATGTAGGTGATTTAGAACTAGTACATAGACAACGTATATATATATATATAGAGCTTACTTCTGGTATTTATGTTTGAAGCAAAGTTGTATAAGTATGTAGAACCTACCAATATCAGGCGTGTTGAACCCAGAGTGACTCTGAAGGATGGATCCTTTGGGGTGAACCTGTTAGCAGCTTCAAGAGCCCTTGAAGATGAATTTAAAGGCCTTTGAGTAACCTGCCCACCAGTGTTCAACCTTTTGTACTTGCCTACAGTACAAGAAACAAAATATAATCTGAATTCCTTAACCTTAATTTTGGGAATTTCTCATTCTGGTGGACTAACCAATTTCAAGAGAAGGATCAAGAGAGCAAGACACACCATTTTCATAATTTGTGGTGCAATCAATTTCAACTTTAATCATGGGGTTTCTCCTTTTCTCAACTCGATCAATTGCTACTCCACCATGGCCTGTGTTCCCCAAAAATTACAGAAAAAAGAACAGAATCTGTGTAAGTTGCAATGCAGACATAATAAGCATATATTCACAAATGAACAGATTTACCTGGTGACAAGGGACAATCTTCAGCATCGTTGGTGCGATAAAAGAAAACTTCAAATAAACGTTCATTGCAGTCAATCAACACAAAAACACACACATCACCGACTTTCAAATTATTGTCCCTTGCAAATGCCAACCAGCCACGCTGGAATCGAGCTATTGAAGTTTCATACTTGAATTCGACAAGCCAAGTTCTTCCATCTAAAATCTTAAGGATTATGTTACGTGCACGCTTCTTGACAAGATGTCTCCTTGCAAACTTGGATGGCAAATGCTGAAGCGAAAAGGAAATTAGGACAATATATATATAAGATTTTTTTTCTTTTTTTGAAGAGAAACTAGTTACGAATTTGCTCTTTGAGAGGGAAGTGTCTTTGCTTAATCTTTTCTCACACTGACATCTAGAAATAGGAGTTAGCAGAGTGTTATATGGAAAGCTTACCAGGTAACCTCGGTGGATATAAACCGGTTGAATGGCAACCAAGAAATAAGGATATTCAGATTCGAAAGCATTGGCTCTCTGAAGAGCCAGAGCTTTTTCACTTTTAGTCAATGGATGCGTCCTCCCAAGGAAAATTCGAGTGCTAGATGAGCCTCCAAAATCTTTCTTTGTTGGCATATCATTCTCTCCTGTTAAAATAAGGTTGTATCTTAATTTTTTTGGTAGAAAACACAATATAGGTAAACAATACAAGACCAAATATAACATTACGTACTTTTGATTTCTCCTCTGGCATGGCCTGACTCATCATCATCATCTTCTTCTTCTTCAAAATCAGAATCAGTTTCTTCCATCTCGGGCTTAGGATATTCAATTTCTGTAGCAGTTTTATCAAATATGAACACAGAGAAGTTGGAGTTCCCTTCATATCCAAAGACTAGCGAATTACCATAGTCAAGAGAACACAACTTTGAGAACTCTGGCCAACCCTTGTCAAACCAAACCCAACCATCGTTGGATCTTCTGAGTTCTATTTCCATTTCTACTCCACTTGGAAGCTTAAGATGTACTGGACTTGATAAATTCTCTCCATATCTCATCAAAAACTTCATTGGAATTTTCTGCAGAACAGAACATGTTAAGAGAAAACATTCTAAGCATAGCAATAGAGAGAGAAAGAGAGAGAGAGGTGCTTACAATTCTGGTCTTTTTAGAAGTCTTATCTAGAATGATCCTTAAGAAATGGGGCATGGAAGCTGGACTGTCTTGAAGAGAAGCCATGTTTGAATTAACTCTAAAGCTTGGTTGAGTTTTATGGGAAAGCTTGCTATTGGATGTAAAAAAGCTCTAGTCCTGGAACGAAGAAGAACATAAATCCGCTCTGTTCTTAGTTCACTACGAAGTGAAGTGACTACATTGAGTTGATCTTAGTTCACTACGCTCGAGAAGGAATCTAATAATTTCAATCAACTCAACAGTAACTACTTTCTTGGTTTTTATTTATTTATTTTATTCATATTTAGTTATCTCTTCATTTTCTTTTCTCTTTTGAGATTTCATTTATCAGTTAATTAATTGAGATGCCCTCAGACTAGAGTTGATCAAATTTCAAGACCGAAATCAAGTGATTGTCTTGTTGAGGAAGAGTACATCGCATTTGCACATCACATTACAAAACTTTTCAATCTTCGAGGCTTTTCAAAAATAATGCCAGCTGTGCATGTGAAAAGACCATCCAAATCCATCACCCTCTCTGTCACCCTCTCTGTCAAAAACTCAAAGGTCCTGTGTTCACTTCTCCATCCGCCGGCTAAAACGGAAAATCGATGGTCCTATACTTGTTGTCCGCCAATTTACGCGCCGGATCACAATAAGGGTTGACATCAATGGTATAGAATAAACCTCACAAGTTACAAACCATAAATCTAATACATACCATAGTAATTGGAACAACAAAATATTTTTTATTTTATATCTCCAATGTTGTCTTTCCATGTACAACTACCCAACAAAATGCCTTGCAAATCAATCATATAAAACCAAAACACTGCTTAAATCTGCCTCGCCAAAAGACACAGAGTTGCTGACCTGAACAATGATGACCTCAAATCTAAGCCCAAAACTGCAAACTCATACAACCAACAGAAAAAAAGAAACTAACTCATAAGTAAAGATGCATCAAACCCACTCTTAAGAGCGGTACTCCTCTCCTCTGTAAGAATAAACCCTGCAACAGAGCCTGAAAACACACAAAACCATCTCTCATTTTTTAGATATGAACACAAAATGTAAAAAGGGAAAAGGCAAGCGTTCTTATAATAACCCACATTCAATCCCTCCAAACAGAAGAGGAATAATCATGTATAAACAATATTAAAACAAAATGCAAAACGAGCAAAAAATTCAAATTTGGAGTAGGTTTTGTAATGATTAAAAACAGAAAGAAAAAAAAATCTGAAAATCCACATTTTACGACATGAAAACAAAAAGTACCAAGAATAGAGACAAATGTCCTTACAAGAAGCCAAAAGTTCATAGTCCTCTACAACATATAAGAATTAGCCCTAGATACACGAGCCAAATATACCAATTTAGAGAATTTACGTGTACCAACCAATGAAAATAAGAAACTAAACTACAAGGAAAAATGCATCATTAATTTTGAGGGCATACACATAAAAAAATATATATATACCAAGAAAAGAGACAAACGATATTCCAAGAAATAAAATTCAGTCCCACTAAACAGGATACCCATAAGAATTAAACCAAAATACACAAGGCAATAAATTTCCAATTTAGAGCAGAAGCTAAATCATAAGTCAGGATGCAGTAAAACCCCCCTTTCGAACACTATTCCCAAAGAAATTTCAAGAACACTGCAAACTCATACCTGAAATCAGGTCCTATATATGGCTTAGCAGTTGTCATCTCCTGTCTTGGGAACAACCTGGAAAATTTTAAAAGACAGCAACAAAAGTCCAAAAATGAAATACCCAGTAAACCCTATAGAACACTTGTTATTGGGTAATTCCCTCTAATTAGATCTGTTAAGCTATAATTAAAGACAGAAGTACAAAAGGAGTATTGATAATGATACTAAAGAAAAAATATTATAATTTTTGGTGAAACAAAATGATAACGATTAGATTAGTCTCTATATCCGAAGAATAAGGAAGTATACTAGGAGGAAGTACTTAAGCAAATGTTAAGAAGGTGTTGTTTAGCTTACACCCAAAAATGAGTGGCTATGCCAATAGGTTCCCACCACAGTGGTGGTGGATTCCCCCTCCCCCCATGGCACCCAGGATCGAACCCCAGTACGGTTTCTTTCCTCCAATGTAACCACACAAAAAAAACAACAACAAAAAAAGTGGCTATCAAATATGAGCAACTTAGCCCCAAAATATTGTGCAAGGGCCTTTGCCAGCATCTCCTGATATATCTCAGACCCTGCAATAGCATTCAGAACAAAAACCAAATATCATAAACGAATTATTAGAATGAACACAGCTATATCCATAGGTGCAGGACCAGAGAGCAAAATGCAAGGGTTCACAGTAGTAAGCTCTGAGGTATACTTCACATGTTCTTTATGCTCCAGGTGTATAAATGAAGCCACAATCAGCACATCCTTCGTATTCTCACTGAAATCAGAAAAAATATGAACTCCGTAAATTACTGGTGCATCTTTGAATCTAACAATAAAAGAAAATGCTACTGAATTATCGCCCATTTTCAGCAAGTAATATTTCAGAGTCCTTCACAAGTTAGAGGCACATTAAAAGGACACAAAGCTTTACCTTTATATGTTTTCTCACACTCTGTTTTCAAATAAAAATTTTAAATGACTGCTGCTTCTAATAGCTATCCAATATGGATATTAAATTGAGTGCACTACTTTCCTTTCCCATGCATACCTCAGCTCAACAACATACTCTAAGAGAAATTAAGTAGTTGATAGTTTGATCTCAGAAAATGAGGATATTAATTCTAATCTCTTCATTTAAATTCACTGCATCTTCATAAATTTCTACAAGTGGTAATCCAATTAGTATACATGACAAACATGAAATAATGACAAGTTGATGTCCAATAAGTTCTGTATAGTTCCTGAACTTAAATTGAAATTAAGATCATCAGTCATCAAATTTGATCTCTCTGTGTGATAAATCCCCTATGTCCCTAAGTTATTGTACGAATATGACCTTAGAAAAAAGAATCACTCAGCAATTTTCTAGTAATCAAATAGATAAACACTCAGCTAAATTAGCAATCTAGAGCCCAATTAATTACTCAGGTAGCTAGTTTCTAGGTTAAATACTCAATTATTTACTTCCTCCACATATTTCCAGAGCTCATAATCATTTAGTTTTCAACAAAATGAGTAAATTTATAGAATCAGACGAGCACTTACATCGATGATGGCTCCAGCAGCGTCGGTAAGGGTCGGCGAAAGTCGAGCAAATCACGGTTGCGAAAGTATATGAGTTGATGAAATTCTTTCACATTTTTGCACGGTTTCTCGACAACCAAACACGCAGAGCACAGATGAAATAGGAGAAGAAGCAAGCCAGAAAGAGAGAGAGGGGGAGAGAGATGAAGATTACCAATGAAATTTCTATTCCGATTTTGAGAAATCATATAGGATCTTTGAGTTGCAAATAGAGAATCGGGATTGGAGATTGCAATGTGCGATTCGGAGAGAGTGAAGAAGAAGATAAAAGACGTGAGAGAAGGATAGAGCCACTGGAGAACAAGAGCTTCAGGGAGGAGGCTTCTGATGTTGCGCTTGAGAGGGACGAGGAAATGGGCTTCAAAAATGGGCTATTTTATTTTGGACGTCTTCATAAAATATAGTCTAGACTCTAGAAGCAGAGAGTAAACAAAACCAAGCGGGTAAGACCCAGTTGTATAGCGGGAAAAGAGGGAAAAATAAGAAAGCCCAAGAAGCTCAAACTGCGTGCGTATAGCTGAAACAGAAGACGACGTCGCTTTACCTCCTGGGGGAATTTCGGAAAGTCTGGGACTTTGTTTGAATTTGAAGCCACTCTCTGCAGAAACAAGATTTGTAATTGTGACCGGTTCCCTTCAACGGAAGGTCAAGGCGGTGCGTTTCGAGCCCTGAAACTCACCTGGCTCGTTGAGTTTCAGTGCAAAACCCTAGAACGACTCAAATCGCACGCAGAGAACTCACCACTCCAAGTGAGTAACGGTTTCGCAGTCAAATGTTGGAACTTTGTTTCGATTTAGTGCTAAATTCCATGCGATTAAATACGAATTAAACAGCGATTGATGCTTGAGATTGTTCAGTGTTTGATCCGTTTGTATGAGTAGAAAATAAGGGAAAAGCTTTTTCTTTTTTGATCAAGGGAAAAATATTTTTCTTTTGTTTTTTAAAATTTGACAAGTTGTCAGTTGTCATGCTTCAAACATATCAAACTGGCCAAGTCAGGAGTGGGTTTGCAGGAGTTAGTTTTCTGTTAGTTAGTTTTTGGGATTGGGCGGGAAAGGGAGAGCATTGTCGTATAAATGTAGCAAAGGTGTTTGATATTAAGTCAGTGAGAAAGAAAATAAAGTTTCAGACAGAGGCTTCCCTGCAGCAAGAAAGTCCCTTTATTTTTCATTGTGATCATTCAAGATCACCATGAATGATCACCTTCACCAGTCGGGCTGGTGCATATATAAACAATGTTCATTGGCATGGTATGGCTTTTCTAATCAGCCAGCTAAGTAGTTTTCTTGTATGTCTTTATTCAATTCGTTATCTGAGATTGCCACCTTCTTGTTTGGAAGACATGTGAACTTAGATATTTGTGGAACCCATTTTTGTTCTTTCAATTTAATAGTGCTAGTGTAACGTATGCAGGTGCTTCTTTCGTACGGTTTGTATGTTTAGCTAGGTTTAATTTTTTAGGAGATAAATGTTTTTTCTATTTTATTTTTCACCATTGAATTGTTTCTTGTCTTGGAAAAAGTTAGAGGCTGTCTTCTGTAGATTAAAGATTTAAATCTCTTACGGGTAGCTCAAATTGGCCCTCGATGTACTCAAACGGGCTGAATGGTTGGTCATGTAAAGAACATAAATGGATCTGCTTTTCTTGAGTGAGTTTTATGGTGTGGTGAACAGAGTGGCTGAACGATTTGTCTGTTACCTAGATCATCCGTTCTGTCATGGCTGCCTTTTCTTTTGGTTCTTTAGGCATGTGGATCCGTCCTATTAATTATGTTCTTAACAGGTGCATTGATTCAAAGTCATCCGTGTTTTTCTGGTAGATTGCTGGGAGATTGTGTGACAATCTACTCACCTGTGTTGTACGAGCATGGGACTACTACAGCAAGCCTTTCTTTGTTGCACCAGCCATGAGCACCTTGATGTGGAAGAATCGCTTCACGGAGGGACATATCATGTCAACTGGTGAACTTGGAGTGTCACTCACCCCTCCTGTCACAAGGAGGCTGGCTTGTGGGGATTACGGGAATGGAGCAATTGCTGAACCCTCTTTGATTTATTATACTGTAAGACTCTTTTTTTGAGTCACGAGTTCAACAAAGTGGCAGTATTGTTTAGGAACCAGTATAATAGTAAAGAAAAGATGCCACCATCGTGAGATCAGATGACAGAATTTGACAGACCCAATGACAAAATTTGGCTTGGTATGCATAACATACTAGAATTGTTTTTGCGGGTCATTTGATTTTGTGTTCTAGTATGTGAACCAGGCTAATTATATATCTAGAATTGTAATAGTTGATTTGTATTCAGCTTTTCACATAAGGATTTGGCCCATCATTTGGTTCTACATCTCAGAATAAATTGCCAATGTCTGGACGCTATTGGTTCTACTGAAATAATGTCCTTGGGTTCCTGCTAGCAACAAGCTGTAATTGTTGGGTTGGACATGGGGTGCCGCATACGCATGGTGGCTGGCTGCTATGCTAACTGGCTTTTGGCAGCATTTCACACCTGAGCTGTCCAGGTTGCAAGGAAGAAGCCATACCAATATGCTTGATATTAGATTTTCAAATTCTTGAAACTACAACTTAAAATTTATAAATAGTAGATACTCCAGAAACTGAACAATTTATACCTCAAACTTATGTTTTGAAATTATCTGCTTCAAAATACATAGACGAAGCTAGCAAGTCCTTAAATGTGGAAAACTATTCACTCAAAATTTACATTTAAGTAAATGGGAAAGTAATACAAGAAGGATAATTAGTTACACCAAGTTGAGATATATTGTGCATTTGCAGTTGTTCCTTGATTCCTTGCAAAAAAATCAAGGCAAAATGCTTTTGACAAACATGTGAGCCTCAAAGCCACGAGCCCATTTAGAGATGAAAGGGATGCAGCCATCTGAACCCCATGGGACAACGCCCTTGAAGCATTTGAGGCCTCATTGGAGCCTTTCAAAACGAAGGTAGATTTCTTTCTCCCGGAGTTCAGTGTGGTGATGCTCAAGTCAAAGGACGCAACGAAGAGACGCCTAAGATTAGTTGCGTCCTCTAACTTGAACATCACCACATTGAACTCCAAGAGAAACAAATCTACTTTCGCTTTGAAATGCTCGAATGAAGCCTCAAATGCTTCAAGGGCATTGTCCCATGGAGCTCGGATGATTGCATGTCTTTCATATCTAAATGGGGCAGTAACTTTGAGGCTCAGTATTGGGAGTTGACACTACTACAAAAGTGGTCTAAAGGCACGACCCAAAGATCACAAAAACAAAGTTCATGTCTTTTTGAACTACATTTTACACAAATATATAGTATTTGTGTGATATGAAAAAAGACACAATAGTTGTGTCCAATGACAACAGAAAAAGCATGTTTCTTGTTACTTACACTATTACGGCTTCAAAGTATGATGGTCTTTTTTTTTTTTTTTTTTTGGGTTCATAATCAAAGTATGATAGTCTATACTCTATAGACAGAGCACGGATATTGAAATTTGTTGTTTATGGATGAGTTTTATGTATGAATCTTGAGTTCTATTTTTTTGAGAATTTTGTTATGCCCAATATTTTGATATCAATTAAATTTGCTTTGATTTGATTTCTGGTAATTTTTTAGCATCTTTGTTTTTGTTCACTGAATCTGATTGTATGCAGTTTTGTCAGATTGTGTCTGAGTGTTCTTCACTGAATCTAATATTATTCTAGCAAGGAAGGAACAACCCCATATAAGTCATTACTTTACTTTCGTTTGACATACCCTAAACCCTTTATCAAGTTCAAGTTGGAGATGAAATGGAAACCAATTTCTTCATCCTTTGTCGAGTCATTTATCTACTTTTTATATTCTTAAAAACGAACGATTATACTACTCAAATATATATTTTTTATTTAAAAAGTATAGCGCGCAGCTATACTCTTTAAATATATTTTGGAGAGGAGATACCTCAAGTTTCAATACATTAAAATCTCACCCCATTGGCCATTCTTATACTGAATGCTGATGATATACATATAAATGACCAAATCTTAACCAATTGTTGTATTTATATTATGCATATGAAATCAATTCACTGTGCAAATGATTGGAAATTCCAAACAACATTAGATACATTGTTAAAGAAAGAAATGAATTGGATGATATGATACCATACAAGTTACCCTTGTCTTTGAATGATGTGTTCGTTAATGATATGATATGGGGTCATTGGAAAGTGGTTAGCAAAGAAAAAAGAAAAAGAAAGGGTGTTTGAATCGCACACGCCTTCCTCCACTCCAAATTCTTAAAAATGTTCATATAAAATGCTTTATTTGGCAACATATATCCTCATATTTTTTACTTATTTTTACGTAATTTGGATTTTTGGGTTGAAATGTTCATAAAAACAATATGAAAATAAAGAAGAAAAAAAATTCATGTATTGCAATGTATAAATTATGTACCTCAAGTTGCTCGTTAGATAAAATGAATGAGAGTTTTGAGGTGTTGTGTGGAATTTGGTAAACTGGATTTCTTCTAGAGATATTTAGTCATATACTCATTCTTAGCACTAAAACTATAAATAAACCATACATCATTTAATTTCTATAAACAAACCCAAAAAAAAAACTCAAAAAATGATAGTTGACCTTATTGAATTTAATTTTGATTATTAAATTACTTTGATGCCCCATTGAGTGTTTTGGGCTTTTTTATGAGGTTTTGGGGTTGAGTTTGTTTTAAGAAATCAATGGCAATTTTGTAATTTAAAAGAAATTAAAAGCCTTTTTGTTATGTTGTAAATGGGTTTTGGGTGTTTTTCTAAAGTCCATTTCATAAAAGGTTTTTTTATTTATAATTTGAGGTCCTATATTGGGTATTATAGTGAATCTCCCTTTTTGTTATTCATCATGTATATCGTGAGTGCAATATAGTGGCAAATAGATTAGCTTAATTGGGTTCATGTCTTGAGTTGGGTTTGTCAACCTTCCATGATCCTGCTGATAGTACTAGGTCTAACCTTAGTGAAGATATACTTGGAGTCTGTAGGCCTCGAGCCATTGTTTAGTTTCTCTGTTGGGCATTAGCCCCATTTCTTCACCCAAAAAAAAAAAAAAAAAAAAAAATAGTATAGCCGTGCAGCTATACAATTATTTTTTAAAAAAAAAATTTAAAAGAACACTAGCGTATAGTCGTATGGCTATACTGGAGGAAAAAAAAAAAAAACTCTAGTATGGCCGTGTGGTTGTACTATTTATTGAAAAAAATTGTAATTTTGGCAAGTTACAACTGAAAAGTTCAACCACTTTATATTATTTTACGATAATTTATTTTAATTATTTAATATATATTATTTTAATTTAATAATATGTGAAAATTATGTGTATAATACGTGAATTTTGTGTGTATTATTGAAAACTTTCTAAAAACCACGTGTATTAAACATAAAAAAAATACATACGTAAGTGTATTGTATGGTTGCTTTTTTTAAAAAAAACTTGTATTTTACAAAGGCTTTAAGACGTGTACGAAAAATGGAAGTATTATTAAAAGAATAAAAATGTATGTGTATAATACTAGTATTAAAGGGAAAAATACTAAATTCTTTATAGGTATAATAATTATGGAAAAGTAAAAATCGAAAGGAAGTATTATACGAGTATTATACTAAAATAGAAGTATTATTAAAAAATACATACGTAGGTGTATAATACGAGTACTAAACGGGAAACTACTAAATTCTTTAAACGTATAATAACTATGGAACAATAAAAAATCAAAAGGAAGTATTATATGAGTATTATACGGAAAACGGAAGTTTTATTGAAAAATTATACGTACGTATATAATACGTTTATTAAACGAAAAAATACTAAATTCTTTATATAGAAAATAACTTTGGAAAAGTAAAATTTAAGAGTATAACCACGCAATTATACTATTTATTTTAAAAAAACATTTAAAAAGGACCAAAGTACAGCCGCGCAACTATACGGTTTGAATATAATATAATTAAACAGTATAGCCGCGTGGCTATACTATTTATTAAAAAGAAAAGAGGGATCCACCTAGCGCTTAGGCCCTCACAGAAAGCAAATCTGGATGATTAAAGTCCAACTTAGTAAGTTACTTAATCAAGCTTTCAATGTTGATAACAAACATATGAAAATAACCTAAAAGAAAAATTGTCCTTTACATTCTAGTCTGGTCTTGAATGCCATTAAAACACCTTAGGAAAAGACGGAAAAATTTGTCCACATACAATTTTCTTTTTAGATCACTTTCGCCACTTGTAATTTGCCCAAGACATGTTTGCCGATTTGTCCGCATAATCCAAACCATAATATGCTTTTCGTGATCAATTGTTTAGGGGAAAATGTTTTTTATTTTGACCAAACTAACGGAATGAAGTAACTTGAGACACAAAAATAAAGCACCAGGATGGGGGAGAACACTTAGTTAATTAAACATTCAAGGGGTAAACTAAAACAAAACGCAAACCACAAGGGCATTTCAACAAATAAGCCTTATACTTGCTAACAAAGACCAAACTCATCTATCACTTGCCCTACATCAAAGCAAATACAACAGCTTTTCTTGACTAATTAAGAGGGCATTGAAGCAAATGTACTCTAAAATCAAGTGATACTCTTGTTTAGGAAGAATATCACATTATTCTCCAACCATGTGCATGCGTCACAAATTATCCGAAAGTTACAGTACTTTTCAATCTTCAAGGCTTTTAAAAACTGATGCCAGCATTAATTAATTCCCCACTCTTCCAATCCTCAAATTGACAGGAAACTTCACAGCCTTATTGCCATCTCCACCATCATTCCAAGCTTCCCTAAATGCCGCAATCACATCATCACTCAAAAGCTCAACACCCTTCTCCTTTGCTGTCTGATATGCAGACCATGACCTTATGTACGTGAAAAAACCATCCAAGTCCATCAACCTCTCTGTCACAAACTCAAAGGGTCCTGTGTTCTCTTCTCCATCCACTGGCGCAAACGGAAAATCGATGCTTCTGTACTTGTTGTCCACCAATTTACGCTGTGGATCCCAATAAGGGTCGACATCAACGGTATAGAATCGATCAAAGACGGTGTCTACGGCGTTGTTAACCCGAGGAACTGTATAGCACCATGCAGCAATGACACCATTGGGTTTTTTCAGCACCCAATTCACGCCTTGGTAGAAAGTAGGGAGGTCAAACCAATGTAGAGCCTGAGCAACGATCACCAAATCTATGCTTGATTTTGGTGCCAATTTTTGTTCAACCTCAGCTATAGACATAACTGCAGGGGTATGCTCATAGCGAATGTTGGGCAGCTTGATTGCAAACTCAAGTTGTTTTTGGCTTGTATCTGTGGCTATGACATTCTTGTAGATCCCAGCTAGCTGAAATTTAATTAGTTGAATGAATGCACTTTGGAACACACACAACTTATTCTATGGAATGAATTGACAATTATTTGGATATGTTTAAGACCTTTTAATTTCTTATGTTTTTAAAATGGATGTTTTATTATTTAGGTTACCTCCACGAAAACGACACCGTTTCTTTTTCTTATGTGGATTCTAGTTTTTCCCAACTACATTTTTCTCATGTTCGTATGGCTCTGACTTTGAAAACTTAAACACAAGGAAAGGAATGAAACAAAACTCTTGGAAATGAATGGAAACTTCACAAGGAATGAAAGAAAAATCTTAGAAAATAAGAGAAACTTACGGATCCGGCAGCCTGGCCGTTACCGGTGCCGACGTCCCATGCGAGGTCGTGGCAATTGGTCTTGGAGGCAACGTAATCAAAGAGCTCTTCTGGGTAATCTGGCCGAGCCTTAGCATATTGCTTTGATTGTTTGATGAACAGATCTGCCATATTTCTCTATTGAGTTTTTGGTTATTCTTGTGTATACACTTTAATTGGGTGGTTATCAAATTTATATAAAACGGACCACACATTGACTGACCAATCAGAACCAACTTGATTCATTTGGGGGGTATTAGGGGAAGGTGTAAATGAAATTGGCCTAGTTGTGGGAGGTGGAACACTTCAATTTTGGCAACTTCACAGCAAAACTTTGACGTCTTTATGCTTTCCATAACACACAATACTGTTGGGAATTTGTATTCTTTCTTTTGTTATCAAATCCAATTCGGACTTTTCTACCCGAAATTGAAGCAACATGTGTTCAATTTTTTTTCTTTATTTATACTTTCGAGCCTGTGAGAGGTTTATTTTATTTTATTTATATTTAAATTTATTTTAAAATTAAAAAAGATAATGGATAGTTGTGTTTAATTTTTTTTCTTTATTTATATATTTTTATGCACAACATGTGTTTAATTCATTGAAAGTGGGTAACGATTTGGTTTTAGCATTTTGGTGAAGATTTATGTTTTAACTGCTTGGTCTGTAAGTTTTTTATTTATTTAATAATTTCGTCACAATTTGGGTAGGAAAAAGGAATTTTGTTCCACCAAAACGACAGAGTATGACTTTCAACTTGCTGCTGCCATCTCACGTGTAGTTCTCATTCTTTGTTCTTCTTTCTCTTCTAATTCATTTGCTGCTGCACATGTGGGTTGCTCTTTTGGGAGGCTTTCCATTCTTCTTTTGGTGATTACGTTTGGCCATGGAGGCGTCACCCATCCCCACGGACACGTTTGGCAGTTGAGGCCACTGCTTTCCAAGAAGAAGCTGCTAGTTTCAATTGCTGCCGGAGTCAAATTGAAAGATCATCTGCAGGTCTCTCAGTTACCACTCTTCTCGCTTTTTATCTAAATTGACTATAGTCTATATGGATTGGCCAAAACACTGTTTTATTCATGACCTGTATCTTCCAGTTTGTCGTTTCGATTTTGAAAACACCAAAGTATTTTTTTGTTTTTGTTTTTTTCATAATAATTTGGATATACAAGTTGGGAATATGACAGCGGGCCACCCTAGATCATGCACATGTTACAGTGGTGACGAGACTTGTGAAATGCTGATTGGCTGTTCATAATGCATTGTCAACTTGGTTTTTCTTCAATTCCGTATTGCAGGGATATTCAATGTTGCCAGGATGAGGGGCACCCTTCGAACCAGCGTGTATACCCATTTCTTTCCTTCATCAAATTTGGCCATGAAAGAAGGAAAGAAAGAAAGGAAAGGGGATGGCTAAGAATAGGAGCTCCCAAAAATCCCTGATTTTGTGAGATTGGGCAAATGAGATTTTTACCATTATAAGATAAGTCAAAGGAAGGGAGAAGAAAGAAAGGGCAAAGCTTAGTCCAATTGGATAGAAACCATTAAGGTTTATTGGAAAAAAATAGCTTCCAACGGCTATAAATAAAGTCTCTTATTTAGTAAAGTCGACTCTCTCTGCGTAAATTTTACTAAAATAACTCTCAATCTTCTTCTCTGATACCGTTTTAAAATTAGATTATTGATCTCAAAACTTTTTACAATGAATTAAAATGCGTAAATTTTATATATTGTGAGTCAAGGCTTCGAATACTTTAATTTGGGATTTTTATGTTCTCAACACGTACTCGTGTGTGGCTGGCTGGAACAGATTATGTTAGGCACGCAATCTTGTTTGTTGCTGGAACAGATTATGTTAGGTATATGTTGGAGTACATGTGGTCAAATTGGGGTACAGGATATTTTTAGGCTTGAAAGTTTGTTGGTTCCATATTTTAAACTGTTCAGACATGGATCAATAATTTTTGTATATTATTTGAATGTTAACCAATGAAAAAGTGGTTATTTTAAGAGTCTTTCGATATGGGTTCAATTTTGAGTTTGCATTATGAATGTAGTTCATTTTTTTTTTTGACATAGAATTGGGTCGAGGGACTCAACAGACCAACCAAGTATGCAGAGTCTTGCCCATTGTTATTTAAACTTTTACATATATTGTCATTGTATAGTCAATTCTCCAAATTTTATTAATTACTGCAATCAATAAATTAATATTACATTTCTACAATTAATCTCAATTTATGCACTTTCAACCGGTGAATACCTTATGATGAGGTATATATGTCTTTGGGTGGTTTAATTTACCTGCTTTGTAGGTTTGTGTATACCTCCTTTATAGGTAATTTCATATCATATATCTCCTTCATAGGTAATTAACATTCATATGTATACCTCCTCCATAGATAAATAGCATTCATATGTATACCTCCACCATAGGTAATTTACTATTCATACCTAATTAACATTCATGTATGTTCCTCGTCCATAGATAATTATACCTCCTCCATAGCATTGTAAGAAGAAAAAGAAGGAAGAAGAAAGAAGAAGTTGAACAAGATGAAGAAGAAAGATTATAGGAAATTTATTTATTCATTTTTTGTATGAGCGCATATTTATGGAATTTTCCCAAATTAAAATGGATAGACAAGAAAATATTTTATAAATTCAAATCATAATGAACTAAAAAGTCAAATATAGTAATTGTTGGCCTAAAATTAATTTTCTTACCCGTTTATGAATAGCAATCAGAATCAATAATTGTATTAAGAATAATGCTACTCTTACCACTTTTGTATACCACATCTTTATACCATCTTATGTGGCAGCTGAGGTGGACAGCCACGTCAATTAAAATTATTTAATATTTTCTTTTCTTTTATGATTTATTACAGTATTTATTTTTCTGATTGCCTTAATTAAAATACACTTCATTGATTTAATTGATGTGGCATATAATATGGATATGCCACATCATGTGGTACAGAAATGTGGAATAAAAATGTGGTAAGTGTAGCATTTAAATCAGTCTTTCCCGATTTAAATCATAAGGGCATACTTGGAACATGAAAACAAATTTAAAATATATGATTACATCATAAAATTAGAAAAGGAATATAATCCTATGTGGTATTGAAGTCAGAAAACTTGGATTACTAACAATATGTATGGATTGCACCCAAATTCTATCCTAAAAATTGAACTTGTACCAAATTATTTATTATTTTAATCATAAACTGGAACCTTATTAAAATTAATAATAAATTTAATTGAGGTAATTGAGTCTTTCATTTAGTCCTTGTATATTAGAAACAATCTTAAAAGTTACAAACTATTACACCATTTAGAACAATAGGATTTTCTTATAAATCATTTGTTTTCTCAAAAAAAATAAAAATGAAGTGCTACGTGAAAACATACAAATGTTATTTTGACCATAAAAAAATTGTCATGCTGAAACTAATGAAGGTGGCAATGATAAGGATTCCTAGCTTTATAATTATTTTTATAAAATTTTTAAAAGTTATGCACCAAATGGTCATTGACTTCAAATAAGAGGGATGCAAAGCTTGTGTAGTCTGACACGTGTCATCCAATCCAACCCCACCCATCAATCTTTTGTTCGGGTCAGATGACCCGAATTTTATTCAAACAAACCACTCGTGATAAAACCACTGGGTACCAATACCATCCTCCGAGGAAGAGACAAGTCAACAGACTCATCCTCAACCATGTAAAAAGTCAACAGACTCATCCTCAACCATGTGAAGAATATGCTTCTGGTTTTGGGATTAGTGGAATGGAAGAACCGGTGGGAACCAATTTAATACCTACACAACAGATAAATCACCAATAACTGCTCCCAACCGCCAAAGCTGCGATGCAATCGCCACACCGCTTCTACAAAATCTTCGACAGAAAATCTGTGACGGCGAAAATGCAAAATAGAACAACAAGATGGATCAAAACCTTCGACTGTAAAGCCGTGAAGGATAATGCAGACGAATGTCAAAAGTAAGTGGTAGCAAAATAAGGACAATGAGTTTTAATAAGAGACGACACAGTTTAAAGCTTGTTAGCAGAAGAGGCCTCATGATACATTTCAGTTTATCATTATCTCAACCAAATGAGATAATCAAGCGATGTAGGCAAAATATCTTTAAATCATCATTGGCCTCACTTAATATATAACAAAAACATTGAGAGAGGAAAAGAAAAGATGCCTCAAAGAGTTAGAAAATAATTCATTGGAAAAGATGGACATGCAAAGCTTTGATCGAATGGAGAAGCACTGCATTCCGATCATCTCTGAGGTTTTCTCCAAACAAAAACAGAAACAGATGCGATGTGATTGTATGAATGGGAAGAGGAAATAGCAGCTTTTTGTTGTTCTTGTGTATACACTTGAATTTCTATGTTGGGTGGTTATCAAATTTATATAAAGGGTTTAGGGAGGTGGAACACTTCAATTTGGCAACTTTGCAGCAAAAGCTAAAAATACTTTTCTGTTTTTATGCTTGCACAACACACAATACTGTTGGGAATTTGTATTATCTCTTTTTTCATATCCAATTCGGACTATTCTACCCGAAACTTTGTTTATTATTATTATTTTGGTCAAATTCAGCTTTCAATAAAAGACCCACAAGCTGGGGAGGCACGTGGTAGACCAAGGCTAACCACGTAGCCCAGAAAACTACAAACCAATGACGCGAGCAAAGCAAGAGCACTGACTTGGTGGCCCATTCAGGCCACCCCGGGAGAGGACAAGCGCCAGGGAGAGACGGGGCTGAGAAGCCCATCTAAGATGCCTCACCCTCAAATTGGCGATAGCTGCTGCCACATGGGCAGCTTTGTTGGCAGTGAAAGGAATCCATGCCCATTGAATGGATGAGCATGTGTTTAATTTGAAAGTGGGTAACGAATTGGTTTTAACATATTGGTCAAGATTTCAGTTTTAACTGATTGGGCCGTAAGACTATTCTACCCGAAATTGAAGCAACATGTGTCCAATTCGGACTTTACGGAAATTTCAACTTTTCTTTATTGTGGTAGAGCACAAGCTTATTTTATTACCCAATTTTTACTAAACCTGTCCAATGCAAACCCAAATACAAAATAGTTTGTTAAATTAATGAGGGGTCAGTGCTATGGATTCGGATTCTCTGTTCTGATTTTCTTTGTTATGATCTGATTTATTTTTGTTCTTCATACGCCACCTTATTAAAATTTAATCTAACGAATTTAAAAGTTGACATATCATCCTAAAACAATAACCCAATTTATTCCAAGAATAATGCCATCATCTAGCTAACTAGAGTGCTAAAGAGAACAGAAAAGAAAAGATGTAGGAAATAGAATCGAAGAAGTATTTATAATCTTCATTAAAAAGACAAAAGATTTATAATCTTCCCATCAAATAAATGACAAACATAAATTTACACATCAATAATAAAAGAAAGAACAGCTGTGTTTCTTTGGCAAGCATTCCTATTGATATATTGACCTATATAAAAAAACCAAAGGAAAAACTAGTTAGTATTATACAATTAAAATTTCATAATAAAGGTATTACTAAGAGCATAACATACCCATGATTCCAGATGCCATCTCCAGTTTGATCAACATTTGAAGCTGTATGTGGCTTATCGATCATCAAGTTCATAGTCTGTATAAAGTAGTTATGAAAATTGATTATAATAAATAAAAAACTTACCATGACTTATAAAAAGGATATTATAAATCTTAATATACCTAACTCCGCACAATGTCATTTGAAACTTGCAAGTCTTAAAATTGTAAAGCGAAACTTGTAGGGTTAAGTAATGGTTGGAAACTATGTTGGGGTTCTCGGTAAGGCATCCATGATATAGTATTAGGTGCCCCGTGATCTTGTGCCTATGCAGTATTACAATAGCATTTTAAACTAGAAACATGATATGAGAACAAAAAATTAAATAATGATACTGACAAGATGTGTAGCTAGATGACATATGTTATTATCTCTTAAGTGTTGCATTTGGAGCTGTACCTGTTCATATTATACAAATTAAAAACTAAATTAATATAAAAAAATTATATTGAAATTGAACTTTGAATGTAAAAGAAGAAAATACATGTGACGAACGAGAACTAGATGATTTTTTATTCTTAGCTATGTTTTTTTCCAAACAACTTTTTATTCTTTTTCTTCCTCGGGAGGCTTCCCTCTTCTTTAATCCCTTTGCTTGGATAACTTTTGCACTACCCAAGAAACATGCCTCATTAGCACCATCTGTCACAGTGGTGGAAGGTGGCCCTTGGCCATTCTTATCATGTACTTGACCATCCATTTTTGAACTTAACATGTCTTCAATGGTTTTGCTTAGTTGATTCAAATGACTAAAAGAAATCTTATATGTTTCTTTGCTCTCAGTAGCTCGAGATGATATCATGGTAAACATGGAACATAAAGACCTGTATCAAGATGTTTGTTGTAGTTTCACATATGTCTGAATGTCACGTCCATGCATATCTTTCACACTTTCAGATCTTGCTTTTCTTGTCCACCTTTTAAAGATATATTGGTAAGGAATTTCTTTGACATTCATGTAATTAGTAAGAATTTTCAGTGCATGGCTGCACAAGAAACCTTTCATCTCAAACAACCTACAACTACAAGAGACATCACCATCTTTCTGTTTTCTAACATGTCGCTCTTTCGAGTTACCATGTAGGACAACTATATACACCAAATCCTCACCATCTTTGTCACAAGATATCATGTCCAATTCAAGTGATTTGATATACTGAGCTTGGGAATCCTTAAATATTGCTTTGGTATAAATTTTTCCTGCCTTAACCACCATTGAAATAGGTATTATCACCTTAGGTAACTTTTGACACAAAGCATACTCTGCTTCCAACTCCTTAGAGCATCTCCAAGGGAGATGTCAAATACCAAACATCATTTAAATTTGATGGCTGATGTGGCAATTTGATATTTAAACAGTTTTACACTCCACCCGATATGAATAAATAATTATTGTAACAGTCAAATCATTAAAGATATAGAAGAAGAAAAAAAGTAAAATTATAAATGAAAGTAATAGCCTATTGTCTTTAAAAATAATAAAATATTCATTTGACATCTTGCTTTTGGGATGTCAAAAATAACAGTTGAACCTCCAACCTTCTTTCCACATCAGCTTTGACAATTCGGTTAGAGTGATGTGATATGTTATTTCTAGCCGTTAAATGTCTATGTAACACTTTTAACATATCGATTGGAGATGCTCTTATATTGCTTATCATTAAGTACCCTTTCAAAATGCATGAAAAATTGCACCACATCATGGTCCACATTCAAATAGTCTTTTAAGGTAGCATTAAAACTTTCATTTATCTGTGTGGTTTTTACTTCTGCAGACCAAGACCACTTACAGTATGCCATTGCCCATTTCTTCCTTAAATAAAAAATGCTTTCTAACCAAGGATGTCCACGCACATTGTATTCATCCAACATTGATTCCCAAGCAACTAAGAACTCATCTTCCTCCTTATAGTAATCCATAAATTATGTTAAAACGCTCCTAACTCCACCTGTGCACCTAAATAAACTGTTTACATGTTTCATGGCATTTTGCATTATGTGCCATGTGCAAAGCTTGTGATATGTATTAGGCATCACATGTGCACAAGCCTTAGCCATCGTAGCATCTTGATCAGTAAATAAGGTTACGGGGCCCTTCTTGGACATGGCCTCTAAAAATGTTTACACAACCATATAAATGAATTGGCAGTCTCATCGTACAACAATGCTGCCCCAAAAATAGCAATTTCACGATGATGATTAAATCCCACATACACTCTGAATGGACGATTTGCTTCATTAGTTTTGTACGTGGTGTCAAAACACACAAAATCACCAAATTGACCATAATCAACAATCATCTTCGCATCAACCCAAAATATGTTCGTACTTTGCTCATCACAATCTAATTGCACAGCATAAAAAAATGAAGGGTTTTCCAATGCTTCATTCTGAAAATACTTTAGTAAGCTTCCTGCTTCTCTATATACCAATTTTCTTTGCCTCTTTGTCCAAAGGTAATTTTTTTGATCTTGTTTGATATATCCAAGAGATTCTCTTCCACCAACTTGCCTCCCATTAACTCATATGCCTACCTAAGTGGAATCCCAAATTCTTCTATCAAATCTACTTCAGTAGCTTGTGAAGCAGATATTCTTCTATGAGATGGTAACATATGAGTGCATTCTTATCTTACAAGAGGATGATTGTGGTTTTCCATAAAATGGCTAACCCAATACTTACCATTAGATTTATTCAACTTAATACTCATTTTAGCATTACAACTCGTCCTTGTTTCTACCCGAAAACTTTTAGTTAAATAATCTCGCTTATCTTTCGGTCGAAAACCCTCATTGCAACAAACAAATACTCTTGAAATTATTTGACCAGTATTCTTATTCTTGTTATGTGAATCTCTTCTAATACTGAATCCTACTCTTCGTCCATACTCATTATAAAAGTCATATGCAGCTTGTTCTGAAAGAAATTCCATATCACATATGGGCTTGTAATCTAAATTATCTTCACAGATTGTAGGCACTGAATCTTTCATTCGCAATCTATAAAATAAATATAATAATATTAATCTATCATACAATGATAACCGTCAAATTTATATTTACAGATTAAAAAAGAAGGATGGAGGTAGATATACCAAAACATTAATTGAAATCAAATTCAAAGCACCACACATAGAAAACCAATTAGCTAGTCTCAATGAAAAAGAGGAAAATTTTGTTGAAGACATAGGAACCAAAAAAGAAAAGGAAAAAAAAGAAAGAAGTAAAGCATGCAGTAGGGACTAATAAATGAAAGCATATGTAGCATGAACCAATAAATAAGAGTATGTATCAGGGATAAAGGAAAACGAACAGCATGCTAAATAATTATGCTTACTTTATGGGATCAAGTTCATGTCTTCACAGTAGCCTTGCCAATATATTTGCACTAACCAAAGCTAAGATAATATGAATATGAACATAAATAAAGAGAAGAGGTCAGAACCTGAAGCAAGAAGGAGAAGAGGACTGAACCTGAAGCAAGAAGGAGGAAAAAAAAAAGAAAAAAAAAGAGGACGACAGAACACGAAGAAGGAGGGAAAAAAAGAGAGCTTTGGACGTTAAATATCCCGTTAGTTGGGTGTTACGGTTTTTATTCTTTTTTAATTAGGAATAAATTGGGTTATTGTTTTAGGATGATGTGTCAACTTTTAAATCCGTTAGATTAAATTTTAATGAGGTGGCGTATAGAGAACAAAAGCAAAGCAAATCATGGTAGAGAAAATCAGAATAGAGGATACAGGCCACTGAAGGCTTTGGCATAACTCCGTCATTGTTGGTGAGTGTTGACATGAGCTATATATTCTAATTAATTAAGGAGATTTATTTCCTTGATTAATTAGGTGATTTACTTCCTTATTTTATATAGTTGACATATTTTTGTGTAATTGGGACACATTCTCCTAATTGAGTATTGTATCTGTTTCCTTGTAAAACACTCATGTAAACTCCTATATATAATTCCTTATGGAGAAGAATACAATTAACCTAAAGTATTCAAACCATATTCATATTTTAGCATGATATCAGAGCAATCAATCATAGATTGTCTCTAATCCCTCAAATCATACCCTCAAATTCAAACCCAATCCCTAAATCAAATTCCTAAGTCAAATTCATACATCAAATTCTCAAATTAACTCCTTAATCATAAACACACTCATATCAAATCTTACTTCAGCTGCGATGTCAGAACCCCCTATGATTCACTTCCTTCTTGCAGACTCACAGAAGCATGCGGTCACTCATTCCAAACCATATACCCGGACTCGTGCTTCTATTGCCACCACTAAAGGTTGTGCTTTTCATACGTCCTCTCCAAAGTCCACATGGATTATTGATTCGGGTACTACAGATCACGTGACATTTGATTATGGCCAACTTATTAGTTGCAAACCAACCACTCAAGTCAGTGGTGTCTAATGGTAATGGTATTCCCTCCCTTGTTGTTGGGAAGGGCTCTCTATCTCACTCTAACTCTATACATCTAGATTCTGTATTGCTCATTCTATCATTGGACCATAAATTGTTGTTTGTTGCACAACTTACTACTATTTTGGGGTGTATTGTAACATTTTGGTTGAATCATTATGTTTTTTAGGACATCCTCACAGGAAAGATGATTGGTGTGGTACTAGGCGGGGCAAACTCTTCTACTTGGACTGGGCATTGGATAGTGAGACAAGCTCTAATTCTGAGAGGTAGAGAGACAAAGTTTGGTTCATAAAACGTCTTGAGCATGACTCGCTCGTTTATCTGAAGAAGTTGTTTCCATCATTATCTTCCAGTTTTAATGTTTTCAATTTTCAGTGTGATACGTGTGAATTGACTAAGAGCCATCATGTTCCATTCCCATTAAGTAAAAATAAAACTTTGATTTCCTTCTCCTTTATTCATTCTGATGTTTAGGGGCCTGCTCAAATCACTACTTCGGTTAGAGCTCGATGGTTTGTCGCTTTCATTGATAATTGATAATTAAGACATCCTCACAGGAAAGATGATTGGTGTGGTACTAGGCAGGGCAAACTCTTCTACTTGGACTGGGCATCGGATAGTGAGACCAAGGTTGGTCAAGCTCTAATTCTGAGAGGTAGAGAGACAAAGTTTGGTTCATAAAACGTCTTGAGCATGACTCGCTTGTTTATCTGAAGAAGTTGTTTCCATCATTATCTTCTAGTTTTAATGTTTTCAATTTTCAGTGTGATACGTGTGAATTGACTAAGAGCCATCATGTTCCATTCCCATTAAGTAAAAATAAAACTTTGATTTCCTTCTCCTTTATTCATTCTGATGTTTAGGGGCCTGCTCAAATCATTACTTCGGTTAGAGCTCGATGGTTTGTCGCTTTCATTGATAATTGCACCTCAATGACCTGGATTTCCCTTCTCAAAATCAAAGGGGAAGTCAGTTTAACGTTTCAACAGTTCCATAAAATGGTGGTGACTCAATTTCATGCCCAAATACAGGTTTTTGTTCCGACAATAACGGAGAATTTCTTAATTATGATCTCAAAAAATTCGTACAAGATCATGGCATCATATGTCAACGCTTGTGTCCATATACTCCCAACAAAATGGGGCGGCTGAGCGAAAGAACCAACATTTATTAGAAGTTGTTCGTGTATCTTGATTTGGTGCAAACATGCCTCGATCTTTTTGGAGAGAGGCTGTCCTCTCTGCAGCTTACCTTATAAATAAGATTCCCTTAAGTATCTTGAATTTCCAAACTTCTTTGCAAACATTACCACCATCTCCAAACACCTTCCACCGCAAACCATAAACCACAAATTTTCATCTATGTTGTTTTCGTACACTTCTATGATCACCAACGTAACAAATTGGATCCCCGCACATAAAAGTGTGTTTTTATTGGCTATGCCTCTCATCAGAAAAGCTACCGATGTTATTACCCTCAAAGTCAGAAAGTTTATACCTCTATGGATGTAGTGTTCTGGGAACACGACATATATTTTTCAAATGCACATGAGGAGAATCTAGAGCCAAACACCCAGACTTTTCTGGACTTTTCCACAACGGAAGAGATTCAGCATCAAAGCAAACTCGCCCCTCCACAATGATCGATCACCATTTTTTATTCCTTCATAGGTGGAGCCACTGTGTCAAAAATATCGGTCGCTCTACCCAAAAGATCTATCTCTTTATCCTTCGTTGCCGAACATTAGGCGGAGCTACTGTGTCAAAAAGATCGGTTCATGTGTCAAGGTCGTTAGTCGAGAAGTCATAATCTGTGCAGCGGAAGAGGCATGGGATACAAGTTTATCAGGAATTTGGATCGGGATCTGATCCTGAGTCGAGGCCGGAGTCAGAGTCGAAGTCGGGATTGGGGTCTAAATCAGAGACAAATTCGGGGTCAGGGTCATCATCGGAGTAGGGGTCGGGGTCGTCGTCGGAGACGGGTTTGTCATCGTCGTCATAGTCGGGTCTTCAAAATAGGATCCTGATTCCGAATCGGGTTCGGGGTCATCAAAATAGGATCCAAATTCAGGATCAGATTCGGGGCCAAATTCTGCATTTGTACGAGCTGAGCCATTTGGGCACTTAACTCAGCTATGGTTGGTTGAGAAAGAGAGAAGGAGTCAGTGGTGCTACATCCATGAGGGTTGAAAAAATCATCAACCCCCATAGCGGTGGCGGGGGTTTGAAAGTAGAGTCAGGAATTCCAAGATTGCCGCTCTGATACCATGCTAAAATATGAAAACTATGTGAGAATATTTGTTTGTGAAAATTTTCTGTGTATTATTCTCCTTGTAGGAGGTCATATTTATAATACATCGAAACCTGTATGGGCAAGTAAATAATAAATTTCTAAATCTATTTACAGTAGGAAATTAGGAATTAAAGTAAATCAATTACAATTATAATAGGAATTCTTGGTGTGTAAGGAAAGTAAGTCAATATCCACAAGTCACGCCAACAGTATATATGTCTTTGGGTGGTTTAATTTACCTGCTTTGCAGGTTTGTGTATACCTCCTTTATAGGTAATTTCATATCATTTATCTCCTCCATAGGTAATTAACATTCATATGTATACCTCCTCCGTAGATAAATAGCATTCATATGTATACCTCCACCATAGGTAATTTACTATTCATACCTAATTAACATTTATGTATGTTCCCGTTCATAGATAATTATACCTCCTCCATAGGATTGTAAGAAGAAAAAGAAGGAAGAAGAAAGAAGAAGTTGAACAAGATGAAGAAGAAAGATTGTAGGAAATTTATTTATTCATTTTTTGTATGAGCGCATATTTATGGAATTTTCAAAATTAAAAAGGATAGAAAAGAAAATATTTTATAAATTCAAATCATAATGAACTAAAAGGTCAAATATAGTAATTGTTGGCCTAAAATTAATTTTCTTACCCGTTTATGAATTGCAATCAGAATCAATAATTGTATTAAGAATAATGCTACTCTTACTACATTTGTATACCACATATTTATACCATATTATGTAGCAGCTGAGGTGGCCAGCCACATTAATTAAAATTATTTAATATTTTCTTTTCTTTTATGATTTATTCCAGTATTTATTTTTCTAATTGCCTTAATTAAAATACATTTAATTTATTTAATTGATGTGTCATATAATATGGACATACCACATCATATGGTACAGAAATGTGAAATAAAAATGTGGTAAGTGTAGCATTTAAATCAGTCTTTCCCGATTTAAATCATAAGGGCATACTTGGAACATGAAAATAAATTTAAAATATATGATTACATCATAAAATTAGAAAAGGAATATAATCTTATGTGGTATTGAAGTCAGAGAACTTGGATTACTAACAATATGTGTGTGGATTGCACCCAAATTCTATCCTAAGAATTGAACTTATACCAAATTATTTATTATTTTAATCATCAACTTGAACCTTATTAAAATTAATAATAAATTTAATTGAGGCAATTGAGTCTTTGATTTAGTCCTTGTATATTAGAAACAATCTTAAAGTTACAAACTCTGTGTCAATGTAACACATAAATCACCGCTATTTTGTAAAGAAGCATTTAGAAAATTAGAATTTTCTTATAAATCATTTGTTTTCTCATAACAACCGTTAATTTAGCGTTTATGTAAACGAAAGATGGGTTCATCAAGTGCTGCGTGAAAACATACAAATGTTATTTTGACCCAAAAAAAGTTGTCATGCTGACGCTAATGAAGGGGCCAATGATGTAAGGATTCCTAACTTTATAATTATTTTTATAAAAATTTTAAAAGTTATGCACCAAATTGTCATTGACCTCAAATAAGAGGGATGCAAAGCTTGTGTAGTCTGACACGTGTCATCCAATCCAACCCGACCCATCAAGTCCTTTGTTCGTGTCAGATGACCCGAATTTTATTCAAACAAACCAGTCATGATAAAAGCGGCACTGCCGCGCTGCTGACTGAGACTACTCCTCCTCCCTCCCTTCTGTTTAAACAAAACAAAACATTTGGAACGGCGGCAACCATCAGACTCTCATTTGGAGTAGGCGTCGGGTGCGAGAAAGACTATCCCACCAACTTCAATCTGACAATGTGCAAAGAAACACCCTGCAAAACAAAACAAAAATGACAGGAAACAAAAAAACACTGCACCACCAAACTGAGAAAATGAAAGACACTGACGATTATACAGATTGATTAATGTCGGTACCATCCTTGGAGGAAGAGACATCACAAGGACTGCGAGTCTTAAGGTTAGGACAAGACAAGTCAACAGACTCATCCTCAACCATGTAAAAAATATGCTTCTGGTTTTGGGATTGGTGGAATGGAAGAACCAATTTAATACCTACACAACAGATAAATCACCAATAACTGCTCCCAAACGCCAAAACTGGGAGCAATCGCCACACCGCTTCTACGATGATATCTGTCAGAAAAATATCGTCCTTGCCACCGTAATTGATATAAGCAAGCAAACAGGAAACTAAAATAGCACAAACTCAACACCACGAACAAGAAACAAACAATATATTCGACAGAAAATCTGTGATGGCGTAAATGCAAAATAGAACAACCAGATGGAGCAAAACCTCCGACTGTACAGCCGTGAAGGATAATGCAGACGAATGTCAAAAGTAAGTGGTAGCAAAATGAGGACAATGAGTTTTAATAAGAGACGACACAGTTTAAAGCTTGTTAGCAGAAGAGGCCTCATGATACATTTCAGTTTATCATTATCTCATCCAAATGAGATAATCAAGCGATGTAGGCAAAATATCTTTAAATCATCATTGGCCTCACTTAATATATAACAAAAACATTGATAGAAGAAAAGAAAAGATGCCTCAAAGAGTTAGAAAATAATTCATTGGAAAAGATGGACATGCAAAGCTTTGATCGAATGGAGAAGCACTGCATTCCGATCATCTCTGAGGTTTTCTTCAAACAAAAACAGAAACAGATGCGATGTGATTGTATGCATGGGAAGAGGAAATAGCAGCTTTTTGTTATTCTTGTGTATACACTTGAATTTCTATGTTGGGTGGTTATCAAATTTATATAAAGGGTTTAGGGAGGTGGAACACTTCAATTTGGCAACTTTGCAGCAAAAGCTAAAAATACTTTTCTGTTTTCATGCTTGCACAACACACAATACTGACTATTCTACCCGAAACTTTGTTTATTATTATTATTTTTTTGGGTCAAATTCAGCTTTCAATAAAAACCCAAAAGCTGGGGAGGCACAACAGAGAAGAAGCCAAAAGCAAGGAAGACAAACGTGGTACACCAAGGCTAACCACGTAGCCCAGAAAACTACAAATCATGACACAAGCAAAGCAAAAGCACTGACTTGGTGGCCCAGGCAGGCCATCCCGGGAGAGAACAAGCACTATGGAAGGAGGGGCCTGAGAAGCCCATCTAAGATGCCTCACCCTCAAATTGGCGATAGTTGCTGCCACATGGGCAGCTTTGTTGGCAGTGCGAGGAATCCATGCCCGTTGAATGGATGAGCATGTGTTTAATTATTTATGTCCTAAACCCTAAACTTTGTT
The DNA here is from genome assembly GCF_000346465.2 of Prunus persica. NCBI lineage: Eukaryota > Viridiplantae > Streptophyta > Magnoliopsida > Rosales > Rosaceae > Prunus > Prunus persica. The sequence continues at coordinate 8,136,074 of NC_034015.1, forward strand.
TATTTATTTATGTACAACGTGCGTTTAATTTGAAAGTGGGTAACGATTTGGTTTTAACATATTGGTCCTTTTTTTGGGTCGTAGGTTTTAACATAGGAAAATGTCAGGCTTACCATATTTTTTATATCATATTGTGTACCTCTCTAATAAAGGTGGGCCCCATTGTATTGGTGGGCTCCACCTTTATCAGAGAGGTGATACACAATGTAGTATAAAAATGTGGTAAGCCTAACATTACCCTTTAACATATTGGTCAAGATTTCAGTTTTAACTGATTGGGCCGTAAGACTATTCTACCCGACATTAAAGCAACATGTGTCCAATTCGGACTTTACGGAAATTTCAACTTTTGCTTTATTGTGGAAGGGCCACAAGCTAATTTTATTATCCAATTTTTACTAAACCTGTCCAATGCAAATTTTAATAGTTTGTTAGGCCATCCCTAATGGTTGGGAGTCTAAAAGAGGCTGATAGAGCTTTACTTAGAGTTTCGATGGAATCTTTAGGGCTCTAAAGGCATCTTTTCTACAGTGAGAGGCTCTATATTAGTAGTTTGATATTTTTTTTATGATGTAATTTAATTTAGGTGCTATTTTTGTTTATTGTTAACTTTTTTTTTTTTTTTGTGAACATTTCAACTAAAAAAAAAATAAAAATTTGACAAGATTTGAAAACATGGTTAAAAAAAAATAAACCTAGCCATTTAAAACTTGAGGGTTGTAGCCTAAGTGCATGTTTGACATTACTTATTTGGGGTGAGAAGTGATTTTTAAACAATTTTAGTAAGCCCAGCCCGTTTGGCAAACTATGAAAAATCACTTATTGTTAAAAATTGATGTGAGAGAAAGCTATAAGGGTGTTGAGGCCCAAAAAGTCACGGAAAGCCCAAAGACATTTAAAGCCCAATATAACATATAATGTCAGTCATGCGTTAATCCAAGCTGTATTTTGGGATTTAATTCATTAAATAAATATAGAAATAGTGCACATGTCATGCCCAACTAATAATACATTTTTTCCATGCCAATCGCCTATCAAGCTCACATGAACCCAAGTCATGTGGTTTAAGGGGCTTGCATAAGGGATTGTGGTGTTGAAGATTACGGAGGTTCACAAGGTTCATGGAAGCTATTGGATAATGGAGACTTTGGGTTAGCTACTTGGGAACACCAAAGTCTAAGCCCATTACTTAGAGTTCTCCAATGTGGATGAGCAAATAAGAGATTTTTCAAGCACTTCTCTTTATCCATAGGAAATAGTCATTTTTCAAATGACTAGCTTTACCCGTTGGAAACAAGCCTTTTTCAGCACTTCCTATTACCCACTGGAAACAAGCAGTCTCTAGCGCTTCCTTTTACCAATAGGAAATAATCAGTTTATGGTACCTAGCTTCACTTGCTGACAAATAGCATGCCCCAGTGCTTTCTTTTAACCACTGGAAATAGGCTGGTTCCAGCACCTCCCTTTATCTATTGGAAATAAAGGAAAACCCTCACCCTGTATAAATTGGCATTCATGGCTCAAGCAAAGGGCACCAATTTTTCTTCAGCCAACACTCTCTTATTCGGCTGCTGCAAGCATCCTAGCAGCCATCAACCCCCTTCAGCAACCACCAGACCACTTTCCTTCCTCCATTCAGCTGCTGCAAGCATTCCAGCGGCCATCCCAGCCATTCCTCAGCTATCACAACCATTTCTTCTATTTCCCTATCATTGAAATCCTCCATTTTCCCTATAAAGCCTCACAAACCATAACTCCAAGCTTTTCTTTCCTTCTCATACCCTTCCAAGTTATAAACACCATAGCTTTCAAGCCTTAAGCTTTTCCTTTTATCCTCCCATCTCTAGAACTCATAAATTTCTCTGGAATCATTGTCGCAAACACCATACCCTTCAAAATCTTAAGCTTTTCTTTCCTCAGCCATGCTCTTCGAAACCCCATTCTTTTGATTGCTATAGGCATCCCAACAACCATCACAGACAAACAATCAAACCACCATAGCCATAGCTTCAAACAATAAATTCTCAACACCCAAACTCAAGCATATCAAACACCAACCCAAGCACAAGCATTCTCATTTGCTAAACTTGTGGGTCTTTAGCTCCCACACTCTAAGCTCTCATGCCAAGCTCATATAATCTCAGATCAATATCAGCAAGTCATCTTCAACTCATCTAGAGCAAGCAACATCTTTACTCATTGCTGGAAGCTTCAATCTCAAGTCGTGTTCTTCCATATTCTTCATCTCCCTCCCATAAATACATACAGAGAGAGCAAGCATCACCACTCACCTCTGGAACCCTTCAATTTCAAGCTCTATTATTCAATTTCTTCTCTTTTTCTCTTCTGGCAAGCCACTCAAGAGGTTGACAAAGCTTTCGTCAAGTTGCTGGAATTCTACTCAAGCCACCCATGTTTTCTCTCTCTCTCTCTCTCTCTCTCAAAAAAGCTCCATCCCATATCTGAAACACCTAACCTCTCATGCCAAGTCTAGTAGTACCTTAACTCACAAAGCAAACTCTCATGCCAAGTTTGTGTAACATCAATGCACCATCTTCAACTCTTCGTCAAGCTGCCGGAAACATCCGCATAAAATACGCAGTCTCTAGAAGAAGAACAAAGTACTCCCCTGAGACTTGCTTCTCCCTCGGGATACTTTGGGCCTAGTTCTTGCTAACTCAGAAAAAGCGGCAACGAAGGCTTGATTCACCACTCTATGGCGGCCCAAGAATCAACAAACCCGGATGAGCCTTCCGACGGAAAAAGACCCCAACAAAGGAAAAGCAGCTAATGAAGTGCCTTCATTTTCTAATTACGCATGAATCAGTTTTAAAAAGGCACTGGGTTTGATAATTATGTAGGAATAATTTTCTGATTATGTGGGAATCAGTACCAACAACACTTTTAACAAAAAGTTTACCAAACGCCAAATTGGCCCTAAGTCAACTTTACAAAAAAAAAGAAAAAGAAAACAAACAATAAGACAAGCTTGTTGCAATTGGCCAAATGATTAAAAAAAAAAAAAATGGTCAGTCAACTATCAAAATGGGCGAGTCTGACTCTGTTGAGTCGCAAGGCAAGTGACCCAAAAATTTGTTGGGCTGGCAGCTTTTTCCAGATGTGGTCCTCACCGAGTTTCAAGGGCTGCAACCAAAGACTCAAATCTGTACCATTGGGGATGGTGTTTTTCAAAGAGTTATTATTTATTAGAGCTCAAAGGTGGTGCAGTCCATTTCAGAGTCCTCATTGGGAATGACTTTAAATTTTTGAGGAGCCAAGGCCACAGGCCTTGGCATGGCTCTGTCATTAGTGGTGACTGTTGACGTGAGCTATCCTACAACAGTTGATGGCTTAAACATTGCCTCTAAATACTACCCTTGAAAATATTTTCCTATTTCCAAATATTACTTTCATTTGGTGATTATAAGAAATGATTTCCTTGAAATCTTCATTACATATTTTGGCTAAAAAGACAAAACCGCAAAAAAAAAATTTGTTTAAAAAAAAGCCAAACAAAATAATAAAATAATTCACAATATAGTATCATTGCCCCTCGCAATTACAAGTGCACAACGATGTCTTCTTTTTGGCTTGAGTTTCCAACCTTGTCTCCTTGTGTAGAAAGCCTTGCCTATCATAACCGTGACAGAGACACCGAAGTCTTTCTTCTGAATCAAAAAACACCTACACCTCCCTGCAACTACAGCAACCTCTTTCTTTTTCCTACTCTGATCAGGTGCTGCTGAGGGAGCATTCAGTTTGGGTACAGAGCCAACCAAATGGCAGGTGAGGGAGTGTCACCACTAGCACAAGTCAACCCAATTGACAAGGAAGCCTTCAAGTTGGGGTTCATTGGGGCTGGTAACTTGGCATCAAGTGTTGCAACCGGATTGGTCAAGCAGGGGATACTACCAGCTTCAAGAATTTTCACGGCACACCGGAACCCGGAAAGCAGGGTGGATTTTACATCCATGGGAATTAAGGTTTTCCCGAAAAATCATCAGGTACATGTCTCTTTATGGTCATAGTCAAAGTCAATGCATTTATATCATGGAACATATATATAAAGCCATTTTTCCATTATGGATAGCTGGCCACGGCAGTGAGGCTGTCAGTTTCTTGTGTTAGTTGTTAATTGGTGCTCCCTCTTGCTGAGTTTGTTTGGGGCTGCCCCATTCTTTGTAGCTGGTTCGTTTTTTTCATTTTCAATATATTCATTGATTTGCCCAATAAAAATTGAACCTTTATTTGTTGTTATTTGCTGAATGTGGCACAAATGAAAAACAAATAGAGTTAGGAGATGGGTTGTAAAGCCAGAGCAATTACAAGGGAACTGCAGAAAAGCAATTACAAAGGGACTGTAAAAAAACCAAGACAGTAGCTCTAACGGGAAAGGAAGATAGTTTCGTGTGGCAATTTTCGCTATATGAATATGTTTTACAGATTATGCATCCAAATATTTGCAAATGTTTGTATTTTTCATTAATGTGATATTGCTATATATTTGTTTGCTGGAAAGGAAAAGAAGGCGAATATGTAGTTTCAATGTACTAAATCCAGTCATGTTCACCTACATTGCTGCAAGAGACAAGAAGTACCCTATTCTTCAATTGCTGGACAAAACAAATTATTTACTCATATATTAACAAACTTGGATTTAATTAGTTTTTGTACTGCTTCCATGTTATTATATTACTCTTATAGTTCCCCTTTTCCTTTCTCTTTATCTTTTCCATTAACATCATGGACAGGTAGTTGAAGAGTGTGATGTAATCATTTTCGCAGTGAAACCTCAAATACGTACGCCTTCTTTCGCTTGGTTTTCTTTTCCTGTCCGTAAATATGAAATAATGCTCTTAGCCTCATACTCTAGTGAAATAATTTGACATGCATATTTTTATTAACGCTCTGTTGATCACTGATAATCCTTATTAAGTTTTATCTTTTTAATCATAAACTGGATTGTTGGATATGCAGTTAAGGAAGTAATCTTGGACTTACGGCCACTACTTTCACAAAATAAACTTCTTCTGTCACTTGCTGTGGGACATAAATTGCAAGCTCTACAGGTTTGTATAGATGACTGCTATATGAAATTGACGACTTGTTGCATAAGTCCTTAATAATAGAATCTCAATAATGTTAACGGGTGATGACCGAACTTCTCAACCAATTCATAACAAAATGATGATTTCTTAGGTTCATGTCCTCTGAGTCTAGATTCTCACTCTTAGCCGGTCATTGAGTCTCAACTGTAAGACATGCTCAAAGCATATTGCGATATTTAGACAATTCTGGTCCGGTTAAAATTCATCTTCCCAGTTGACTCTGTGTAGATGTTATCATCAATCACAATGTGGTCTGTCTACTTTGCCAATTGCTATACAGGTTTTATGGAATATCTTCCAGCAACTTAATATTGGAAAACATATGCATTTTATCTATGATATGAAGGTTAAGAGTTGTTTTTCATTCGATACAGGCTGATTTTCACTTTGATAGTAAACATTATTCATTATTATGGAGTTATGCAGACGCTCAACATTATTCATTAGGTCGTTCATGAATACTCTCTGGAAGATTTCAGTTATCTGTTCACTATTACAATTTATTCTTTTGAACTGGTACTGTTACAATTCGAAAGTCCTGTTTCCTTGACCAATTCCAAAAATACCTCAGTTATCAAATCTATTATGTTCGTGTTGAAGTGTCATTTTGGTTTATGTTTACTAAGGTAAGGATGAATCAAATATCTAGTGAGTAAAAGCGGTGGTCATCATAGATGGAAAAGTAAGCCAAATTAGATAGAATCATGATTGCTTACAAATTTTCTTATGTTCTATCCATTACCAGAAAAAAACGATACTTCAATGCAAACATTTCTACTGTTTCCTCTGTGTCCTTGAGCTATCTGTTGGTAGCGTTACTGTGATATGCTTGAAAAAGTTTTCAAAGATTATTAATTTACAGTAAAGTTCCTGAACTTTCATATTTTTAATACTTATTTGTTCAAAGCTTCTATCCAGGAATGGGTCGGTCATGGTAGATTTGTTAGAGTAATCCCTACTACTACTTCTATCATTGGTGAGGCAGCTACAGGTAACAACTAATTCCTTGTTCTCACATTTTTTGTGTTATACTGAAAGAAATGCTTTCTTCATCTAAATTATTTAACTTCACTGCCGTTTGGCCATGTTGGGGACTGTGATTAACTGGATTATGTGGTAGGATTGGATTGCACTGGATTACATTTCATTGGAGAGGATAGCTAGTCCAATCCTATGTTTGACAACGATGGAGAACTAATGTACTTAAATTAAACAGTTATGCACTTGGGAGAAGCTGCAACAGAAAACGACGGAGAGCTAATAGCAGATCTATTTGGAGCTGTTGGCAAGGTGTGGAAAATGGATGAGAAATTGTCTGATGCTGCTGCTGCTGTCGGGTATGTACATGTCTTTGCTATCATCAAAGATAAACATAATCACTCATGTAAACTGGGTAGCATATTGTTGCTGCTGCGTATCATTCCTGTTTTCTAAATCAAAAGATAAAACATAATCACACTTGTAAACTAGGAAGTATCTGGTTACTGCTTATGTATATCATTAGAGTTTGGAAATGCACCTGCTTTTGCACTTACACATCATTCTGTGTGCACATATGTTCATCTGTCAACAAATATTTAGAGGGACATTTGACAAGCTCCTTCTGTTTTTTTCTATGGGCACTTTATGGAGTACTAGACACCATAGACATGTCATCTCGCGTACGCTTCTCTTTCAATTTTCAAAAAAGAAAAATACATCAGTAGCTATTCACCATAGTTAGTGGCTTTGTGTTTGATATAATTTTGCAGAGGTGCTGGTACGGCATTTGTATATATAGCAATAGAAGCTATGTCTGATGGAGGTGTAGCCGCAGGCTTACCACGAGAAATTGCTTTGAGTCTTGCTGCTCAAGCTGTAAGTGGAAACTGTTATGTATACTTAAGAATCTAGTGGTGTGTATTATAACTATAACGTTATATGTATCTAGACACTCCATTATCTTTCCCCAAGATTTGTGCTGGGTTCTTGATATATGCTTCTGAAAACAATTCAAGGCCTTAAATGAGATTGCTAAAAAGCTCAGACTTCTACTTTGGATTCACAGAACACACATTCTAGTGAGAGGTTATACAAACGTACGGATTTTTCACGGTCTATTTAGAAAGTGACTTTTAGCAAAGAATAGCTTCTGTTTCATTCTTCAGCCACGTCCAGCTTCTTTTTCTTGAGTTAATAATGCAGGCATTTGATAGGCTTAGATGCACAAATATCTGAGTGATCAGAACATCATTTTTTAAGAAATGAAGTTGATTGAACTTTGAGATAGTGTTTCGAAACATTTTGGATGATCATAATTTCAACGGAATATAAGATGTTCTTATAGAACAGCATAATGATTCTACTCATGAATTTTAAAATGGACTCTGTATATTGTGGGTGAATGGGTATGCTGGTGCATTTGTGGTCTGAAATTCTTTTCGGTGATTCTTTCCATGCCTCCATTTTATCAAGAATGCTCCTCCAAGTTTCTTCTTGCTCTATAGATCAATAACCTCACGCAGGCTCATGATATGCCATGCTTTTGCCTGGCAATTATATTCTTTAGGAACCTGGTCCTCATGTTATGAACAATTCTAGGCCTCTGATTTATATCTTTTCCCTTCTGTCTCTCTTGTTCTGCTGAAGTTCTATGGAGCAGCTGCCATGGTAATGAAAACAGGAAAACACCCAGGTCAGCTGAAAGACCAAGTTGCTTCACCAGGAGGAACCACCATTGCTGGGATTCATGAGCTTGAGAAGGGTGCTTTTCGCGCGAGCATGATGAATGCGGTTGTTGCTACTACCAAGCGTAGCCATGAGATGGGCCAATGACTTGGCTTTCCATGCATAAATTACCCCTAGTAGGGTTGGTTATGCTTATGACGACGACATCAGAAAGTTACTCCGAATGCAGGAGACTGGCCATGCCAGCCAATTTGTACCATGTTGCTCATGGTATGATTCTTCTGCATTGTGTTGAAGCGGATTCTACTTCCAGTGTATGAACGTACGTTGGACTGCTCTGTAAAATAAACGGTTTCTACATGAGTAAAGTCAATTCTCTCAGTGTAAATTTTACTAAAATAACTCTCGATCTTCTGCTCTGATATCATGGTAAAATTAGACTATTGATCTCAAAACGGTGACAATGAATCATAAATTTTATATATTGTGAGTCAAGGCTTCGAATACTTAATTTGGGACTTCTATGTTCTCAACACGTACTTGTGTGTGGCTGGCTGGAACAGATTTTGTTAGGCACGCAATCTTGTTTGTGGCTGGAACAGATTATGTTACGTATATCTTGGAGTACATGTGGCCAAATTTGGGTATAGGATATTTTTAGGCTTGAAAGTTTGTTGGTTCCATATCTCAAACTGTTCAGATATGGATCAATAATTAGTGTATATTATTATTTTAACGTTAACCAATGAATAGTGATTATGTTAATCATAAACTGGAGCCTTATTAAAATTATTAAAAAATTTAATTGAGGCAATTGAGTCTTTGAGTATATAGTCTTTGTATATTAGAAACAATTTCAAAGTTACAAACTGTTACACCATTTAATTTCAGCGTCGTTCTAACTCACAAATCACCACTATTTTGTAAAGGGACACTTACAACATTAGGGTTTTCTTTTAAATTATTTGTTTTCTCATGACATCTGTTAATCAACATGACATTGGTTTAGTGTTTATGTAAAAGAAAGATGGGTTCATCAAGTGCTACGTCAAAAAATACAAATGTTATTTTGACCAAAAAAATTGTCATGATGAAACTCATGAAAGGGACCGATGATGTAAGGATTCATGACTTTATAATTATTTTTATAAAATTTAATAAGTTATGCACCAAATTGTTATTGATCTCAAATCAGAGGGATGCAAAGCTTGTCCTAGTCTGACACGTTTCACTCAAGCCAACCCGACCCATCAATTCCTTTGTTCGGGTTAGATGACCCGAATTTTATTCAAACGAACCAGTCATGATAAAAGCGGCACTGCCTCGCTGCTGACTGAGACTACTACTCCTCCCTCCCTTCTGTTTCTGCGTCACTTTAAGAAAACAAAAACAAACTGAATCTGACTCTGATACGACGTCGCATTTGGTCATGGAGGCGTTACCCATCCCCACAGACACGTTCAAGCTAGGGTTCATCGGAGCAGGTAAAATGGCGGAGAGCATCGCCAGAGGGATCGTCCGATCGGGCGTTCTGCCTCCAAATCGTATCTCTACGTTCCACGCTAACCCCATTCGACGCCAAGCCTTCGAGTCCTTCGGCGTCGAGCTCCTCCACAAAAACGACGACGTTTGGCCCTCTCTCCCTTTTCTTCTTTGTGTATCTGTCTGTATCTTTTGCGGTGAAAAATTTGAGTTGCATTTCTTCTATGGTGATTACAGGTGGTGGAAGATAGTGATATCGTCATTTTCTCTGTCAAACCTCAAGTTGGTATTTACACTATTCCATTATCTCTCAATTTCTCAAGGATATTGTATTTATAATATAATTGGTTTTTAAAAGTAAAAAAAAATTATTTATTTATGATTTGCTCTTGCTTCTTGTATGATTGAAATGTATCTTGATTTTAGTGATATGGGAATGAATTTTTAGGTGGTGATTTTGTGGATGTTTACCAGATAATGATGTGGTTGTGCCTTTGCATTTGTGCAGTTAAAGATGTAGTTTTGCAGTTGAGGCCACTGCTTTCCAAAAAGAAGCTGCTAGTTTCAATTGCTGCTGGAGTCAAATTGAAAGATCTGCAGGTCTCTCAGTTACAACTCTTCTTGCTTTTTATCTAAATTGACTATTTGTTTTTTTGGTCAACTATCTAAATTGACTATAGTCTATATGGATTGGCCAAAACACTGTATTTTTTTCATGAACCTCTAACTTCCAGTTTATCATTTTGAGTGAGTTCTTTTTAGTTTCTACGAAAAGGTTATGTTCTGAACATATTACATGCGTTAATTGATTTAAGTATTGTACACAGTGGAGCGAAAAGTTTATATTGGCGTGTGCTAAGCTATATATATAAACAAACTCTACTCTTAAGGACTGCATAGATGTTTTTTTTTTTTTTTTAAGGAATCTGTATGGAAATACTATTAATAAGAAAGAAAGGATTCATGTAGCCATGGGACACAAACAGAAAAAGACAACAGGAAATAATATGCAATGCAAATGTACGTAAGAGTTGGAGTGAACAGGTTGTATATGCTTTCAAAGAAGAAAATTACATGTATAATTTTTTTTTTTACACATTAGCCCACCCACATTTGCATGCCTCTCCCTTTCCCTTCCCACAAAATTAGTTCCACTCCTTTACCATTTCACAGTGAGCAACTCTTTTTCATCTTTCACTTCCCTTTTGCCTTTCTCTAAAGAATGACAGGGAGTAGACAGAGAGTAGGGAATTAACTTTTCTGAAGGTAAAAGGGAGGATAGAGGGCTGGGCTTAACTAACGTCAGTCTAATATACCTGTGTAAATTCTTTTTTCAAATTCAAGCCAACTTTCAGCTCTGCTTGTGTAAAAGTCAATTATAAAAGAGTGCATTTCTTTCCAGCCTCAAGCATCACCCTTTTCTTTGTCTAATGCAATAGATGAATAAATCTGTTGTTCTGTTCCACATTTGTTTTCCTTGCAGTGTCTGATGAATAAGCACACGTTACTGTTAACCAAGTTTTGTAAAAAAGTAGAATTATATTTACTATTTTGGGGAAATTTGAAGTTCCCAATGTTTGGTTCACTATATAGAGGATGAAAGGAGTAATAAGTTAATAACAGAACAGACAATTTGATGAACTGAATGAGCAATATAGCATGTTATCACCTTACCATTCATTCTTGAATTTCAGAGTCTGGTCACTTGTAGTGCTCCCCTTGTTTCTCCTGTCTATAAGGAAATATGACAGTAACTTTGGAAAGGTCCTTTAGTGTAAATGAAGAAAAATGGGTGTTGCAAATCAATATCTGTAGTTAACAGTCTAATTATGATTATCCCCATTTATGAATGTGCCAGCCACCAGAAAGAATACGATGCTGTTCATGACAATAATAGTGCTGATAGTGAAGTTTGAGAGATGTTGACAATGCAGTCTTCTCATTGCACAAAGTCAATTATTTACCCACAGTTACATTTAGCCATTGGTAAATTTAGCCAGTTCTCACCCTTCAAAATTGTGACAACATAGTAACAAAAATTTAAGTTTCTTAACCATTTTATTTTCGAAAAGTAATCTTGGGCAGCTTCAGTAATTTGGGGTTACTAGTTTTATGATTGCCGGAACACAGTATACTTTGTTTTGACCAGCATCTCTTGATAATAACTATAGTTACTGGACTGCATGCTCTTAATACCAGGGAAGCCTAATCCTGGAAATGACTTTTTAGCATCAAATTTGTTTAACATAAATAATTTTATTATTCTATACGTTAATCATAAGATTAAGTGTGATAGCTTCTATAGTTTGTGCGCACTATCTCTTCCTGTTTGTTGATCCCCATGCTCTAAGTCCTTTGATTCCTACCACCGTACAAGTATATTCTTTTTCTTTTTTTGGTCTTTCATGCATGTAGTTCTATTTTAAACTTTAATGTATAACTTTTGAGTTCTTAATGTTATTGAAAATAAAAGGTTGAGGCACCTTCAGTTTTTTTTCGTTTAATCTATTAACGGAATCGTTTTATCTACCTTAGGAGTGGGCTGGTAACAGCCGATTTATTAGGGTAATGCCAAACACTCCTTCTGCTGTTGGTGAGGCAGCATCAGGTACTTCTGTTATCCTGTCAGTGGTTTATTCCTTGACTTAGAATAAAAACAAATAATGTCAGGTATACTATTATTTTTAACGTATCTGCAAACTGGCTTGGCACTGTTTTTTGCATTGTGAACCAAATTGTTATTTGCTTAAGTGAATATTTTTGGTACGAACTTACAATGAGGTGCTCCATGCAAATTTTCAGTTAAAAAAGTAAACTAATAGGTTTGGAGGATTTTTAAAACTAATATTCTTTTATGAAGCCATTTTTAAAGCAATATTTACTAAACTTCATGTTATACTTCTGCTGCCTATAGAAATAGTAACTAGCAGCATTTGGCGTATTACACAAAAGTACTGTTTTTTTTTTTTTTTTTCCATAATAGTTTGCATAAAAGTTGGGAATATGACAGCTGGCTACCCTAGATCATGCTAGTATGACATGTTACAGTTGTTACAAGACTTGCAAAATGCTGTTTGTGGTAGTGCATTGGATTGATTGACATGTTGGTCTTACATACCTTTTAACTCTTCAAGTTTTCCTCTCGCGTATTTGCATTTTTCTTTGTTCATTTTTCATATTGCTTTTAATTTGGTACGCCAAATTTGTATGAGTAGAATGAAATTGGTCATGCCTCTAATCCTCTGGTCACACAGTTATGAGCTTGGGAGTAGGTGCAACAGAACAAGATGGAGACCTAATAGCTAAATTATTTGGATCAGTAGGAAAGACGTGGAAAGCTGATGAAAAATTGTTTGATGCAGTTACTGGCGTTAGGTATGTGACTTTGTGTCGCAATAAAAAATGATGCTGTTCATTCTCCACTGCAGAATATCTTTTACTTATCTCTTGTTGCAATCAGAGATCTTTCTTTCAAATATACTCTTAGTGTATCTTCCAAAGAGGTTCCTAGGTTTGTTAATCATGCATTTTCATCCCAATAATTGTAATAATTTTAGATATAAAGTCATAGATTCTGGTTTTATTGATACCTTTTATAAACATACAGTGGCAGTGGTCCTGCATATATATATTTGGCGATAGAGGCTTTGGCAGATGGAGGAGTTGCTGCAGGTCTACCTCGAGAACTTGCACTGGGTCTAGCATCTCAAACTGTAAGTCTGCTTATATTGCATGGTGTTTTAGTACTCAACCAGTCATGTGACATCATCACATCATCACACCATCGTGTATTTGTGTCTATTTGTCACAATTTGTAACAACGTAGGTCTAGATAATCCCTTTACTTTTAAAATTAAACCTTCACCAACAAGAAAAAGTATTTAAAGAACTGAAATAGTTTCCAACTCTCAACTGCCTTTGGATTGATTTTGGTGGCTTGAACATCCGAAACACATTTTAAAAAATCCCTTTCTTTTCAACATCAAGAGTTCATATTGTATTTGCTGGCTGTTCATAATGTGTCGTCACTTTGGTTTATTTTTTCTTCAATTCCGCATTGTGAGGATAGCCAATTCTTTGCATCCCTTTGCAGGTATTAGGAGCAGCATCTATGGTTACTAGTACTGGGAAGCATCCAGGTCAGCTAAAGGATGATGTAACATCACCTGCTGGAACTACTATTGCTGGCATTCATGAGCTGGAGAAGGGCGGGTTTCGTGGAATATTGATGAATGCAGTCCTCGCTGCTGCCAGACGCAGCCGAGAATTTTCGCAGAGCCAGTGAGTGATATTTTTATATCAGATGAACTTATGGCCCTTCCTTTTCATAGCTCAGGGGATAGAATTCATTTCCAGAGAATCTTATAGATTCTTATATATTGTCCCTTGCTACAATATGCTGAATTAGAGTTTGATTGAAATACTGTTTTCAAGATTGGACTACAGGTAGAATAAGCTTAGCTAGCAATAATAATAATAAAAATTTCTTGATTTTATGTTCGTTAACAAAACATTGGTGCAATTCCAAGCCCAATGCTGTCAACGGAAGCTCCTCATGAAATGCTTTTAATGGTAAAGAACACAAATCAGAAGATATGATTGGCAGCTTTTACTCAAAATTCAACTGACCCAATGAACTTTCCTCCTGTCTCCATGTTGCCCCCGCCCATATGTAGAGCCATCTTTTGTTGCCCCCGCATCAAAGCTTCACTTAAATATTACTTGACTCTTGTTTTTCAACAGAAAAGATTGAATGTATATAAGAGCACACAAAAATAGCATGAGATTGTAAGCTACTTCTTGTAGACTTATTCACTTAGTTTGTTCATAAGAATCTGAACAAAACTATATTTTTTGCCTAATTGGTATGGAATCTTTTGATTTGTGGCAATGAATATATAACAATAGCAGCAGGTGTAGACTAACTCTGCATTGAGGAATATTCTCCTTCGAAATATGTCCGCTTTTCTTTCAACCTCTTCTCGCTATGACGAGAAGGAGAGGAGTGCCTGGAAACAGACTTTCGAACCACACTCTTTGGAGGAAGAGTTCTCAGTGGTCTATGCATAACCCATCTTTTAAAATGAAGATGAGATTGTCCAATAAAGGATTTGGTATACGAGTTGATAAGATGCGTCTCTTCCAATGCGCTAAAGCAGGCACTTAGAAAATACATAGCGCAAAAGGAAGACAAATTCAGAATAAATTTGCTTCCAATTAGCAGAGCATTAAAATGCCTGATCCTATACATCAGCTAGAAGCTTAATACCAAAGATCCAAAGTGTTCCCAGAATTCTCCGAAGTCACAGAAATTCAGAGAAGTACTTTGAGCCAAGGGTAGTGGCAATGACCCCTATTTACACCATAGTGAACCGAGCATATCCAGCACCAAAGCGACTAGCACCAAGGCAGCCACGCCTTCTTCCCTGCCGAAGGAAGACACACTTCCGAGGTGCCAGACACCTGCCAAAGCTCCCAAGTGCCAAACCTAATCTCCAGGACACGTGTCGCCACTACGACGACTTGCACAAAGTCCTACATTGAAACTTTGTGCAAACCTCCTACTTTCACCTCCTTATAAATAGGGAATAGTATCCAAGTAACAGGGGTAACTATTTTCTCACTTTTACTGTTACTCTGCCAAAGCTACCATTTATAGCTGACTTAAGCATCGGAGAGCCTTCGGCCGGCACCACACCGGTGTCTGAAGCTTAACGGTTGCTTCTCCCATTTTGTCTTCTACAGGTCCCCTACCAGCCTATTTCACCAAGGCCCTTAGCCCTCTTCCCTGCTGAAGACTCCACATACCTCATCACTAAGTTGGACTCAATATTGGCCGGGCCATTTTGAGCGCCAACAGCCCCTATCAATCAATGCAAGTACAAAGAAGCAGATGAACTCAAATACATATTGGCAGCAGACTTTATCCATGATAGCGGCCAGAAAGATGAAGATTTGTACAAGAAAATTAAGGACTGCATCAAGCTTATAAAGGACTGCTACGATATGGAAACAACAAAGTGCTATGATGATGATGAGGCAACACTCGCCTAGATATTGTTCATAGATGGATGTTCAACTTTGCAATTTATATATAAACGTCATTGCTTGGAAGAGTATGGGATGAAGAGAGACCAAGAGGCCTTCGCAGAGCAGGACTTGTTCCTGCCAGAGAACCAACTCCCATATCAAGTCCTCTGGATGTTGATGAGCTCAAGCGAAAAATAAGAGGAGTTGAGTGCAATGGAGAGGTTTGCTCTGTGGCAGATTACTGCAGCAGAAGAGCCACCGGATGAGTACAAAAGGGGGTTTCAACAACGTGAAGGTCGACCAATCAACATGGGAGAAGAGCCACAGCCCGCTCATCTTCCTGATCTTCTTCGGAAAAGACTGCTAGGTCCAGCACTTACTCACATGGAGAAGTGGATTAGCACTGAGGATCGTTTCCCATTGTACCACAATGCCCAGGAGCTTAAGGCAGCCAGGACCCATTTCGGGCGTGGCAAGGGTAGCTCCTTGAGTTGAGGGACACATACATTCAAGTCTCTATGGTTTGCAGGATTTCTTAGTCTTCCTCCCATAAACGAAGACGCGATGTCTTTGTTCTTGAATTTGATAGCCTACGAAATGTGTCCTGATTTCCTAAATGATTTTGTGGTCACCTTTTTCTTCGGCTTCCCCAGTTCAGTCGTTGCTCATCCCGACGATGCTAAGCAGCTACAGTCTGCCCGCATATTTTGCAACTTGCGTGGGAGTGATGAAGCCCTCGCTGACCTCTTTCATGAGATAGGCCCTGATTTGGCGTCTACCCATTCTATACACAACATTGTCAGTGCCAATTAGAGTAACACTACAAAACCAAGTGGAAGAAATGGTTCGCTCAATTCTTTGAAGATCATTTCAGTTGCCCCTGGGCCATGCTTGCTTTCATTGGAGCTCTGATAGCACTCAGTTCTCACAAAACAAGATTAAGAAGTCAAACAACTCCTAAATTTTTGGTTTTTATTAGTTCTTTTTTTACTTTATGAATTATTTCCATATATATTTTCTCCCTTCTTTGCTTCTATAATATTTTTCTTCACTCTTCCGTCACTTTTTAATATCTATATATCTTTAATTAAAAATTTAAACCAAAACACACACACACACACACACACAAATGAAAGCCGACCTAACCAATTAAGAATGTTATAATCTTAGTTTAATTTATGCTTATCATCAAGATGTGTACTATCATCATCATATTCAAATTTTCAACAAAACCATTTGTATTATCTAAACTTCTTAAGCAATTATGTGTTAAACAATCCCTCTTAAACATCTGAGGCCCCACTTCTATATGTATTTTGTGAAGCATCAGATGAGCACATCATTTCGTAGTCATTTACTAAAGAAGGCCACATTTAAAAACGTACGAAATTTGAATATCTGATACGGTCTTTGTCCTTGTGAGGAAAACAGGAGTTGTTTGGTTAGAAGTGTGCAGGATTTGAATATTAGGTTTTTTATGGTTTTCAATATGTGGCAAGTGGTTCCAAAATCAAAGACGAACCAAAGCAACGCAACGCACTCACTGGATCCATTGCAATATAGGAAGATGCGCATGGCACTATGTTATGGTAGATTTCTCCATGAATATAGGTCAGGCTTGGTGGTTCAGTCTACTTGTACTACCTGGGGTGCCTGTATCTTTTAACTCATATTTGAAATTTTCTATTGGTTTGCGTGGTTATTGTCGTTAGTGGAAGAATTTCTGTTCTTGTTTTCTGATCAAGGCTTTGGCTAAACCAATTTTTGTTTCATTAATTCTAGCAAGCGGCAGTTGTGCTGAATGCTTCTCGTCGATTCTGGTACACCTTAGACTTGAAAAAGGAAGAAGAAAAGCAGCAGAAACTAATGAAGACTAGAGCACATGCACAAGCCATACGAGTAATTCATTTACAACAGATGTGTATTACATGACTCATCATGTTCTATTAGGCTGCATATCTTTTCAATGAGGCTGGAGATCAACGAGTATGGTACCTGATAGGATAAACTGCTTTCATTTACGAGTATATATGCCTTTGTTCAGTTCTGGCCAAGTGCGCGTAGTCTCCCCTCACTCTTACTTTCTTTTCTTTTCATTTACGAGTATAATGTATATAATATTAATATGGAAAGTTGATTTGGTTTTGGTATAATATAATATAATATAATATGTTATAAAGTTCATGTATATAAATATTCCCCTTATATTGAGAGATTTCTCAAATAATTTTATTTGAGGGACACCCTTTAGGGTATACTTTTCAAATTTTTTTTCAACAATCCAAATCGTCTATTTTTTAAGTCTATATTCATAGATCATTCTTACAAAAATTTATACAAATCGGAAACCGATTCGACATCCAATTGTGTCATATAAAATCAATGAACACGGTACTTCAAGAAAGTACTAAAATTTCAAGAACTCAATTGAGTAGTCAAATGATATTGAATTCAAGTAATTTTTTGTAGAGATGATCTTTGAATGATTATCTAAAAACTAGACGGCTTGGACTAGTGGAATATAATGTGGAGTGGGGACCTACAAGGGGGTTTCTCAAACAATGGAAGCTCCCTATATATATATATATATATATTAGGTGACGGTTTTATCCCTACATTTACTCTTATTTACAAGTATGGTGTAGGTTTATTACACATACAACAATATTTACTTTATTTATAGTATGATGCGAGTTTAATGCCCTTACACAATATTTACTTTTTATTTAAAGTATGGAGCATGATTAGTGCCCATACAAGCACATTTATTTTATCGCACATTTATTTTTATTTAAAGTATGGTGCTGTCCATACAACAAACAATTTATATTGTGAATTTATTTTACAAGTTTATTATAATGAGTTTTTACTAGAGATTAGGACCTGAAGTTCCTTGCTCATCATACAACTACATCATGACTTGAAGATCTTTGATGATGATAATAATATGAGAATTGGCAGACTCTTTGATACTATATTTGTGAAAAAATGATTAAACCTGTTTGGGCCAAAATATGCACGCCTAGCCCAGCGATGGAAGCCCAGGAAGACAAAACCCAGGATCCAAGCAATTTGGGCTTTTTGTTCAAAATTGGAATCAAGAGGCCAAATCAAAAAGCACCATGTCAAAATAATGGGCAGCCATCAGAGTCTTTTAAGATTGGGCCGATTTCCAGCATACCCAGCCCATCTCTTTTTCAGAAAAGGGGCCATAAGACAGAAATATTTGGGGCTTTCTTATCCACTAAAAAGAGATTAGTCCAACCTTTCTTCACCATCTAAAAACTCTACCCCTAGAAGGTTGACAAAATCAAAAGATCTTTCCTAAACAAACCCACGTGACTACCTGACGTTGAAAAGTCAAAATTTTCAACTATTATAGAGATGTTGATAGGAAATTAATAAGGGCAGGTGTTACAGAAGGGCTTCTCTATATTTGCTCAGCCAAAAGAAGAAGGTCAGAATTTTATATATTATAGAGAAGCTCTGCACCAAAACAGGTGCCATTTCCAAGAGATAAGCAGACTATATTTTCTAAAAGAGATAAGTAGGGTGCAGGGAGTTGTTCATCTGGAAGATCAAAACTAACCATCACAGTTTGAATTCTTACAAGGAGCAGTTAAATTGGAAGAAGGGTTAGGTATTCTTTCAAGAAAAACAAGGAAGTGATTGCTTTAGGAGCTGACTATTGAGGGCTTATATGCCAGAATTGATAGAACCCCTTTTTCTTTGCATTTAAAAATAAGAGATCTTTTGAGAATTTTTGCCGCCCATTATTAAAAGAGTTAGAAACCCTACTCCAAAACATTTCTTATAAATATAAGAGTGGGTGAACAGAGTGAGAAGGAATCAAACAACCAAAACAATCAAACAAACAACCAAAAAAATCAGTCGAAAGAAAAAAAAAAAACTCAAAATGATCACTTGATCTCAAAGAACCTTCAAACAAACTGAAGCAACCAAAAGCTCATTGAGCCACAAGAAAGAAGCCAACTACAAATCAGTTTCAGACGTAGAGAAAACTCATTTAAAACGAGATTTCTCTCATTGCAAATTTGGTTCAGCAAAGGCCAAAACAAGCAAAGCCTGGGGTTTTACAAATATGAAAACCTCAACAAATTTATGGAGAGCCCTGATCAAGCAGAGCAGGTATCAAAATGCAGTTCCAGCTCAGTAATCCTTGAGTCCAGCCACTTTTGCCCCCTTCAGACTGAAGAAGCCGCAATTCTGTCAGTTCAAAAAGCCTTCAAGGGCTTGAAATAGATTAAAGCTCTGCCAAACTCGAACGTTGGTATTGATTTACAGCTGAAACTTGACAGTTGAAGTTGCTGACAGTCCGATCCAACACAGGCATACCCAGTCCAGCCCAGATCAGAAGCATCTATCCAGGCAGAAATGGAAGTACAGCCTTCTTTTTGTCTTTCTAGAGTTGGTTTTTCCCTTTTGAGTTTTGTACAAGGCAGTTCTGCCAAAAAACATTTAATTTTCTCATCATTTATTCTGGCCAGAACTACCAATATTGTACTGTGAAAAATTATGAAGTTCTCACCAGTCTGAGGCAAGAAAAGAACTTACTTGGGAGATATTCCTCACCCAAATTCACATTTGCTTGTTTAGAAATTAGTAACTTGGGGCGCAAGTTATCTATTTTCGAAGTCTGCTAAGATTTTTCATTACTAGCAGTGGCACGTTCGCACACTAAAGAAAGTTGATTTGTTGACCAGGCAATGGTTTTCAAGGCAATGAGGAATTTCACCCTACCATCATAGGAATAAACACGAAATGGGTGAACGGAACCTGAAACTCCTTGATCCTTGACATGTAAATCAAGATATGAAGTTCCTTGATAATCTAGTAGTATTGTATCGATAAGTAGTACTGTACACATGAATAGTAAATGTACTGCAAATGTACTATATGTATGAATAATCTGTATTCATGAATTGATGAATAGTAATTGTATACATGAATAGTAATCATTTTTATGAACCGCTATATACAATAAAGGGACATGAAGTTCCCTAAACTCATGAATGAGCAACTAAATGAGAGGCCAAAAGTTCATCAAGACATGAACAATTAAGTGAGGGCCAGAAGTCTCGAAATATGAACATGAAATTATAAGAATGTCCATACCATGAGAGTAGGCCTGAAGTTCACAATCTAAAAAGTGTTGAGAACCTAAAGTTCTAACAATTAAGTGGACAATCCTTGAGGTAATATTGCAAGTTGTGGCACACCACATATTTCTTTGGCATAAGAAAATGATGAATTTAGCAAAGATTGGTTTTATTACAATTGACACCTCAAGGAATAACTACATTTTATGATTCTGATTGTTAAAAATTCACCTGAAGTGAATAACATCAGGATAAACCTCAAAGGATGAATTGAGGCTCCCTATATTTTGTTATATAATATGATCTGGGCTGGAAGCCCATGGATCTCAATGTATCATAAATCCTGAACCTGAAGTTTTGGGTATATAGTAGTTACTATATTGCAGTATTATTATGGCTCTTCCTCAATTTATATTTTATGCCTATTTGAAAAGGTAATTAAAAGTCTTAGGTTGTGTTTAACGTGGCCTAGAAGTTTTGACACACATGCATTGAAATATATAATTTGAGAGATTTAATGTGGTTATTTGAACCTATAAGATAAGTTCTAAACCATCATTTTGAAAGGACGTGCAAACCACAAGTGCAAGTTTAAGAATTTGCCTAATTATTTAACAAGAAAAGAGCATACAACAGATAGATTTTTATCACCTGCAAGAAATAAGCAGGCTCTGTAAAATCTATCAAGTTCCTTTATGGTTTAGAATTTTCGACACAAAGAGAATGACGCCTCTTGACTATAGCCATGAGCACCTCTTGGTCTTCCAAAATTGTTTCATTGCAACATTTCGAGCTTTGTTTGCATATCCTTAGAATATGAGCTCACCATTTTTCGACAAACCTTATTGTCATATTTATGGTTTTCAACCTCTTGTTGAGAATTCAGCATTTTTTGAAGAGATGAATTTTGGCAGTATTGAATAACAATTAAACTTACAATTATTTGAATATGAAAATTTTATTGTAAAATTAGGAATTAAGTTTTTAAAAAAAGTAAAGCATTTATGACAATTAGAAGTAAAGCATTTATGACTCTCCAAATTAGGGAGTATGGTTGGAGTTGAAATTTTTTAGAGAGCTCCTAAAATAGCTCTTTTTATTATTATTATTATTTTTTTATAGCTAAATTTTAGCTAAGAAATAGGGAGCATGATTGTTGATGCTCTAAGAGGCTAAAACATATACTACTTTAATTTATGTTTCAAATACAGATAATTGTGTATCTAATTGTTCAAAGCCAAACACAGATATGTGAATAGAAAATGTTGTGCGAGTATCACATAATTATGTGGAACTTGAAAATTAAAATTTTCTTGGGACCAAATTGTGAATTTGATGTCATTGAATGAGACTGGATGTTAGATTGCATTTTTGGTTCGGAGGTGTCAGGAGTCCTGGAGCTCACACATCCTTCACGGCTGAATACAAGAGTTGAGCGGCCGGGTCCAAGAGAAGGTCCCATATATTAAATTTTAGGAATAGAGTGTGATGCATGTGTGATAATATGAATTTTTTTTTTTTTGGGTCCAAATGTGATAATATAGAATTGGTGATTGAAAAAGAAGGGTAAATATATATATATATATATATATATATATATAACAAAAACAAAAACTTAGAACTTAAAATAAATTGACTATCAAACTAGCCCTTAACGTGTGAATCCTCGATTCTTATTTGTCTCCTCATTCTCACATGTATCACATTTATTCTTGTTATAGGAAGATATTACTTTGTTACGTCACATGAAAAAAAGTCATCGTATATGCCAAAGGTGAAATGAAGGTAAATTGAAATCCAAAGTCTTTCAAAATATATATATTCCAAGCTTAGAAAGGGTCCAATTATAATACCAAGCTTCCTTGCCGACAAAGTGCTTATTTAGTGTTATTCACATGTATCATATTTATTCTTGTCACTTATAAGAAGATCTTACTTTGTTACCTCAAATCAAAAGTCATCCTATATTCCAAACTTGAAATGAAGTTAAAGTGAAATCCAAAGGTTTTGCAAACTTTATATATACCAAGCTTAAAGGCTCCAAATATAATATTCCTAACGCTTAAGTTATTTTTGAAATTGATGTCATGGAATGGACGTGAATGTACGTATAGTAAATTTTTTGTGAATTTTCGGTCTGGATTGTTGAGCATGGTCAAAGGGTCTCGGGGCTCGAACTGCATCTGTAGTTGAATGCAAAGAGTTGAGCGGCCAGGCCCAAGCTAGAAGGTCCCGTATATCAAATTTTGGGACTGGAGTGCAATGCATATGTAATGATGTAGAATTTGTGAATGAGGAAGGTGGGCAAAAAATTAAACTTTTAAAAGTTGTTTTTAAAAATCGCCTTTATTTTGAAAATTGTTCTCAATTATATTTTCAATTTTCAGTTTTCAGAAAAAGTGAAAAATTAAAACAAATTAGTTATCGAAAGAGTCCTTAAAATATGAGTTCTCCATTACAATTTGTATATTAACATGTAGGAAGATTCTCCAATAAATATTTTATGTTAAGAATTGGTTATATACTTTTAATCTTGGTTGTTAGATTGCATTCATTAAATGTGTTGGTAGTCTCTTAAATGCAATCCAACGGCCGAAATTAGAAGTATGTAACCAATCTTTAACTTAAATACTTATTGGAGAATGGTTAATCGTTTTATTAGTCCCTGAATTTAGACCCGATTTGCATTTGAGTACCTCAATTTCTAAAATGGTTCCCGTGGTCCTTTAACTTTAGTTTCGTTAGAACAAATGGTCATGCCATCAATTTTGTTAACTTTTCTGTTAAATGCAGGGGCAAAATTGTATTTTTGTATCAAAATTGATTAAAATATGAATAAATAATTAAAATTAAACTCTCTCTCTCCCCCTCTATCCTGATTCTACTCCCCCCAAACTTGATTTGTTATTTTTGTTTTGTTTTTTATTTGATTTAATTTTATTGTTATTTTAAAGATATAATTTTTTATTCATTTTTTTGGTTTTAATATAAAAATACCATTTTGCCCCTTGCATTTAATAGAAAAAATTAACAAAATTGACGGCAGAACCATTTGTCCAAACGAAACTAAAGTTAAAGGACTACGAGAACCATTTTGGAAATTGAGGTACTCAAATGCGAAGCGGGTCAAATTTTAGGGACTAATAAAATGATTAACCCATTAGAGAATGAAAAATATTAGAAAAAGTGGGGGCCAAGGCTTGTCCTGCCCTAAGAGTATGAATCTTCCATGGGGTCTACATAGAAATATACTTCTCAAATGTATGTATGACATTTATTCTTCTATGAAATCTAAAGTTAAAGTGAAATCTAAAGTTAAAGTGAAATCGAAAGTTTTGCAATATATATACCAAGTTAAAGTTAAAAAGGGTCCAAATATAATACCAAGCTTCCTTGGAGATAAAGTGTGTTATTCTTCTATGCTTTTGCTGATCGATCGAATCATATTACATAAAGACAGAATTGCCTTGCTTATTAAACAAACTAAGAAGAAATTTGCTTCCAATTAGCAGAGCATTAAAATGGCTGATTTCACTTCAGTTAATGAACTGAGCATTAAAATGCTTGATTCTGTGGAGCAGGGAGTTGATAAACTGAGGGACGCAGAAAGAAGACTTCCAACTCCCGATGGCAATGACAATTCAGCTACAAGCAACAGCTCAAAATCAAAGATCCAAAGTGTTCCTAGAATTCTCCGAAGTCACAGTAATTTGGTGAAATGCTTTGAGCCAAGGGTACTAGCAATGGGTCAGATCCATCATGGTGAGTGCAAGGAAGCAGAGGAACTCAAATACACTTTGGCAGCAGACTTTATCAAGGATTGCGGCTGCACATATAACCATTTGTACGAGACGATTCAGAAAAACATCCTTAAAATTAAGGACTGCTACGATAGTGAAACAACAAAGTGCTACGATGATGATGAGGCACTCGCCTGGATGTTGTTTATAGATGGATGTTCAACCTTGCAATTCATACACAAATATGATTGCTTGGAAGATTTTGGGATGAAAGCAACCCAAGTGGCCTTTGCACGGCTGGACTTGTTCTTGCTAGAGAACCAACTCCCTTATCGAGTCCTCAAGCTGTTGAAGAGGTCAAGCAGAAAAGAAGATGAGCTGAACAGAAATATGAAGCGTTTTGCCAAATGCAGATTGCTGCAGCAGAAAAGCCAGTGGAAAGGCAAACGTTGCGAAGCACAAACTTTAAGTCATTGATGGATTTCGTTGACCAAAAAGAGAAGGAAATCAAGAATATGCTACGAAGGCGTCGTGGGGAGCTGAAATACAGTACTCATCTTCTTGATTTTCTTCGGAAAGAAATGCTAGGTCCATCAGAAGAGCTTAGCTATCGTGGTGGCAAAGAAGACTGTTCACCTTCGTTTCGCAATGTGCAGGAGCTTAAGGCAGCCGGGGTCCATTTTAGGCGTAGCAAAACTATCTCCTTGAAGGACGTATCTTCCAGGCTTTCTTAGTCTTCCTCCCATAAACGAAGACGCAATGTCTTCGTTCTTGAATTTGATAGCCTACGAAATGTGTCCTGATTTCCGAAATGATTTCGCGGTCACCTCTTACTTCGGCTTCCTCAGTTCACTCATTGCTCATCCCGAAGATGCTAAGCAGCTAAGGTCAGCCCGCATACTTAGCAACTTGCGTGGGAGCGACGAAGCCCTCGCTGACTTCTTTCACGAGATAGGCCCTGATTTGGTGCTTGCCCATCCTATGTACAAGTCTATTAAATGCCAAATTAGAGCAACACTACAAAACCAAGTGGAAGGCATGGTTCGCTCAATTCTTGGAAGATCATTTCAGTAGCCCCTGGGCCATGCTTGCTTTCATTGGAGCTCTAATAGCGCTCATCTTAAGCGGCATCCAAACTTGGTACGCAGTCCTCAGTTTTTATCAGAAATAGGATTCTCTATTTACAGTTTCAATGCTAATACTGTGTTTATGGCTTAAACAAGGTCATTTGTAGGTTTTGGATTTGTGCTAGTAGAACAATTGAATCGAAAGCCTTAAAATGACCTTAGTTTCGGACATAAATCGGAAAATGCAGAAATTATAAGCAGAGAATCACAACTCCAACCCTCTCCCCACTATAAAAGATGAGCTATAGGTACTGAAAATGCATATGGCTTATACTCATTTCTGTTTTCTGGTTTGTTGAAGTATCCAATAAATGCCAGGGTATTTGTAGGCTCTTCTTTAATAAACAATATGTAATTCGTATGGTTTCATTTTATGGGTTGCTGCAAATTTACTTGCAGCTTACTTGTTGTAAGCAACTCTTCCTCAAACATTTTTGGGAAAATATTAATTTCATGAAAAGAAATAGTTACTAATTAGACCAACTTAAATCTAGCTTAGCTCGACTTAAATCGAATTCGCAGTGACAATTACCAGTTAGACCAAGAAATCTAGAAAGTTTAAGATGATCAATTGTATGTCAGACAAAGACAATACTTGTGAAATGCATGAGGTAATGCATTGGATTTATATTGACATGTTATAGTGTGGAATAAACGAAAAATTGACACTTTTTTTTTGCTTACGGGTGCTTGTATTAACTCATGAAGTTTTCCTCTGGCTCATATAGGCATTTTGCTTTGTTTATTTTTTTATATTACGCTCCAAATTTGTATGAGTAAAATTAAAATGGTCATGCTTCTAATTTTTTATATTACGCTCCAATTTTATAAACTTAAAATCATATTTTAAGTTTAAAGCCACAAAAAACCGTTTGGTAGGCCCATTTTTAAAAACTCAAACCCAAGAAAAACTCAAAAACACTCCATTATTACAACCAAAAAAAATAAAGAAGAGATTTATAATTTTCTCTCTCTCCTCCCTCTCTCCACGCTCTCTCTTCTCCCTCTCCCCTCTCCCGTCTCTTTCTCTCTCCTCTCTCTCTAGTCTCTCTCTCTTTGCCCTCTCTCTCTCTCTCTCTCTCTCTCTCTCTCTCTCTCTCTCTCTCTCTCTCTCTCTCTCTCTCTCTCTCTCTCTCCTGTCTCCTCACTTAATCTATGCAGTGGCAATTATTAGTTACACCAAGAAATCCAAAAAGTTTCAGATGATCAGTTGTATATAACTACAAAAAAAAATTACAACAGTTACCATTTTGTCACCAATTTTGGTGACTGTTGTGGGGGTTACTAAAGGCTTTAGTCACCTTTTTTGACTTTTTTGGTGACTAAAAAGGCTTTCAGTCACCTTTTTTGCTTTTTTTTTTTGTGACTAAAACTTTTAGGAACCCCCACAATAGTCACCAAAATTGGTTACAAAATAGTAACAGTTGCCACTTTTTTTTTGTAGATATGTCAGACAAAGACAATATTCTCAACCCAACTGAAAGCTCTTATAATAACTTGAGCTAAAATTCAGCCCCAAATATCAGTTCAAAAACAGTATACAACTGTACTGCGGAGCATTAGTTTTGTTTCGTTTTTAGTCTTAGAGAACATAACATTACGTTTGCTTAAATATGATGCATAGGTGAAACTTCCATACTCTTCAACCCTTGAAGTATATATTTGATACTTCTTTATGCCTACAAAGGATAGGATACGGCCAGTTGAGAGCTCAATCAATTTCAATGAACTAATCTGTTTTGGAAACTCTGATGTGAGAGAGAGAGAGAGAGAGAGAGAGAGAGAGAGAGAGAGAGAGAGAGAGAGAGAGAGGAGGGAGATGTGGTTTTTTTATTTTATAATTAAATTTGGTTATTTCCCTACAATCGAACTCATGAATTACATTTGTAATGGATTTGAAATGACAGTATGGAAGGAATTACAGAGTTGGCCATAAGTTTTGAGTGGCATAGGCCAGAACTTAAAACGAGGCCCATTTCCCTTTGTATATAATCACAATTTAACAAACAAAATTGTGTACATGTTCTTTTATTTTGGCATAAATATGGTAGTTTCATGTTTGTTTCATTTAATTTTAGTCTTAGATGAGATTGTTAATACCGGGCCTACCAAAAATACCTCCTTAGGAGGGGTTCTAATAAACCCATGTAGAAAGTGAGGATTAACTAGTATCATGCTCACCAATGTATAAGATGCATATATTATAATGTAATAATAATAATAACATATATTATTATTATTATTATTATTATCCATATATATTATATTATATTATACTTACATATACATATACTATAATATACATATATACACGTACATGCACATATAAAAAAAATGAGAATGGAAAAATTAGCTCCCATATAATATATATATACATATATTATAATTATACAGGTATATTATTATTATTATTATTATACATGTATACATGTACATGTATTTTTAAACTCTCAAGAAATGCCTTTTAATATGGGCCTAAGCAAATATATATACATATGCAAAAAGTTTTGAGGGTCCCCTTGATCTGAGGCCCGGGACAATCGCCCTCGGAGCCTAGGCCTAAGGCCAGCCTTGATGAGTTATTTGAAATCTATTTTGTTTTCATCATTTCCTTTTTATTCATATTTGGGCATACATAATTGTAATAGTCTAAACAAACAATTTAACTTTATAATGTTATTCAAATCCCTAAATTTGGAATCACTCCATCCAAATCCTAATGCATTATGTGACTCGCATTCTTTACATGAAAATTTCTCTTCAAGGATGCAAACTCTACTTTACATGCGTAACACATTATTGGTTCTTATCGTACATAGGACACTAGCTAGATTTTTTTTTTTTTTTTTTTTGGGGTCTGAAGGACACTAGCTAGATTTTTACTTCTATTTTTTTGGTATAAAGGACGCTATATATTACGTGATTCACATTCTTGATCATTAATTTTATTTGAAAATTTCTCTTCACGGATGCAAACTCTACTTTACATGCGCATCACATTTTTTATTCTTATCGTACGACACTAGCTATCTTTTTCATTCTTTTTAGTGAGAATAAAGTAAGTATATTAGCAAGTCGTAATATTTATGGCAAGCCAATCTTCATGATGAGCAAAACATTCTCTTTTTTCAGAGTGTTGTCCAAAACAACATATATGCTACTGCATGATTAAAGTTACAAGGCAAACAGACTTTTTATCTGGAGACAAAAAGCTCTCATATGATTAGTGTACTTACTAATAAAAATATATACCAATCTTCCCATTCATATAAAGTCATTCAAGTGTACTTGTTTCTAAAATAAGCTTCTATTTTCTTGAAGCCCAAGTGATGAATTTCTGTGGCATGTTGTTCTATATATAAATATGCATGACATCCACAGATTATTCAGGCCAAAACAAAAAAGAAAAAAAAGAAAAGAAAAGAATAGCAACAAATATTCATTTCGACAAGCAGCAGCTTGAAATTAAATGGCCCAAACAAATGAAAATGTAGTTTCCATGGAGAAGGAGCTGTCTGTGAAGCAAGTCACAAGAAGAGGTGGTGGGCAAGTAAGCAGAGGAGACCAAGACCAACCTGCAGAAATTGAGCAAAGTTCGAGAGTGAGTATTCCTAGGGAGGAGAGACTCAAAAAATTTATGGAAGAAGCAGCTGAAGAAGAAAGGTCATCAACTCAAAATGCCAAACCAAAGATCCAAAGGGTTCCCTTCATGCTCCAAGATCACAAAAATTTCCAAAAATACTACGAGCCAAGGGTAGCTGCCATCGGTCCTTTCCACCATGGTAAACCAAAGTACGAGCAGGCAGAGAAAGTCAAGCGTCACTTAGCTGCGAACTTTGTCAAAGACAGTGGACAGAATGAAGCAGATTTGCTCAAGAAGGTTGAGGAGAACATCAAGAGACTAAAGGAGTGCTATGATGAGGAAGCAACAAAGAAGTATGATGATGATTCCCTCGCGTGGATGCTGTTCGTTGATGGGTGTTCGACGCTGGAATTCATATACAAATATGAAAAGTTAGAATCTTTTAAGATCAAAAGAGACCAGGTGGCCTTTGCAGAACAGGACATGTTCTTGCTAGAGAACCAACTTCCTTATCAACTCCTGAAGCTGCTGATGAGCTCGAGCAGCAAACATGAGGAATTGAAGGAGTCAATTGAGAGGTTTGTTCAGATGCACGGCGTTGCACCACCAGATGAGAACCAGAAGTCACAACAAGATGCACGAAAGCCGGAACAAAAGCCACCACAACCGGGAGCAGGCTTAGCACGACCCGGGCAACATCCTGCAGTCACAAACATAAATAGGGAAGAGAATCAACATTCTCAAAGCATAGCAATAACCATCAAACCAAAGCCAACTGAACCAGAGCCAACTCATCTTCTTGAGCTTCTGCTGACAAGAATGCTAGGATATGCACCTAGAAAAAGTGAGCCAAGTGTCAATCTTGGTGCCCAATCTTTTCGTAATGTACAAGAGCTTCAGGCAGCCGGGATCCATTTTAGGCCGAGGAAGGAGGGCAGCTTATTGGGCGACATAGATTTTAAGAGCTATATATGCTGTGGGTTCCTTTATCTTCCTAAAATAAAAGTAGACGATTCTATGGGGCCTAAATTCATGAACTTGATAGCCTACGAAATGTGTCCCGATTTCCAGAACGATTTCGGGGTCACCTCTTACATAAGCTTCCTGGATTCGCTCATCGATCATCCGGATGATGTGAAGCATCTGAGGAAAAAGCACATACTTCGAAACTTACTTGGGAGTGACGAGGAGGTGGCTCAACTCTTCAATGAGATAGGCACTGACTTGGTGCCTAACAATGCAATTTACCGCATTGTTAAAAGTAAGATAGAAGATCACTACCAGACCATGTGGAAGAAATGGGTGGCTCAATTCTTTCATGAACATTTCAGCAGCCCCTGGACTATCCTGGCTTTCATTGGTGTTCTCTTAGGGCTTGGGATGACCGCTGCTCAGACTTGGTACGCCGCCAATTCTAGTACCCCTCCATGTGAGGCCTTACTTGAGTACCTGAAAGCGCACAAGTACTAAAAGGACTACGTACTTCAGCCTTTTTCAGGTACTAAAAATACATTTGCTGCTTTGCAATTTGTGTGCTGCAAGGTTCTGTACGTCCCCCCAATTACGACTTCTTCTAGAGGTTTTCACAAGTCATAGCTTCTCAAGGGTCCTCTCTCCATTTGGTATTTTACTGTCACTATCAGCAGATGTGACTAAAATAGGGCAAGTTGAACATGTGTGCTTTTTCTCTTAATTTGGTCGAACTTTTTCTTTGATTTTAGTTGAAATTTGTGTGTAACATGCTTATTGTAAGTTGTCATTTCATAATCGATGTGATTCTCGGATAAAAAAAACAATAAATAAATAAACAATTTGTGATCAAGTGTGGGCCTTTGTTGTAATTAACATGTTGGAAGCCTCTTGTTTGTTTTATAGCATTTCCAAACTTTTATAATAATAATGAAAAAAGATATTGCAAGAGGGATCTCATATTCTGTCAAATTTCACTAATAATAAAGAAACTTCCGAAACCAAATGGAATGATTGTAATCTAGCCTCTTGCATCCAATCCAATCCAATTCTATATCAGAAGTTAGAACTATAATTTACATATATAAAAACTTAAACACTTTGTAGTTCCAATAAAAGAACTATCATGGAAATTGGAGAGGAAGCAACATGGTAAGCAAAAGGCTTATTGCAGAACAAAAATATTAAATCCTAAGGCTTCACTGGCACACATAAAAACATATGCTTCAGAGACGAGGAAGGAAAGTGACCTTTTTCCTTTTGTTTACCATAACAAACAGTTACATTTTATTTAAGGTGCTAAAGCCACTTTTATAGTATTTTGTACTTGGCTTACAATTCTTTAGGCTGAAATTGTTTAGGCTTACTAAAATTATCTACTTTCACTGGATAAAATACAAATTTTAACTAACTTATCGTTTGGCTGTGTGCATTCTGGTTTTGAAAATAAAAAATATTATTTACAGACTTAGAAGGATTATTTAGACCACTTTTATGCATTCAACAACAAATTCAAATAGTTATATCTGTTACCTCAACAACAATAACACTAGTAAAAAAAAACCATTGCGCGACGAAAAACTATTCGTCGCTCAAAGTCACTTTGCGCGACGAAACTGGAAACTTCGTCACTCAAAGTCTTGCGCGACCAAATTTTGCGCGACGAAAAATAATTCGTCGCGCAAAGTCACTTTGCGCGACAAACTTTTGCGCGATGACAATACATCGTCGCTCAAAGTCTTGCGCGACCAATTTTGCGCAACGAAAAATAATTCATCGCTCAAAGTGACTTTGCGCGACGAAAAGTAAACTTCGTTGCGCAAAGTCATTATAAAAATAAATAAAATAAAAAATCATTTTTTAAAATCTTTGCATGACGTAATCCAAACATTTCGTCACCTAAACCAATTTATTTTTATTTTTTATTTCGTATGCATAACACTTAAGAAATTAAACAGTATATATATATATATATATTTATTAAGTAGCTTTAAATTTATTATTTTAGATCGGATCGGATTTTTGTTAGAAAAATATATTATTGTTGTTCGGATTGGGTTTTTGTTAAAAAATATATATTTTAAATTGACGATTGAATTAGTTCATTGTATTCACATAGGGTCAATGAGTGTAGCTGTAAAAAATCATCAAAATCGGAATTAAAATAACCATTAAATCGTGATTTTTCATTATAACCGTCGAAAAGTTTTGTCTCATGACTTGATCTCTGAATGTTTATTTTTTCCGATTTTTGGCTTATATGATCTCGATGACGGTTGGATCGTTGAAACTAGTTTCGTAGAATGCATATGCCATCAAAACAATATATTCACCAACAATTAATAGTTTATTTATACTTTCGTTAAATATAACATAAGATTTTGTGGTATCCACTAGTGTAAATGTTTTAAATTGAAGATCAAATTCAGTCATTGTATTCATATAGGGTCAAGGAGTGTAGCTGTAAAAAAATATCAAAATCGGAGTTAAAATAACCATTAAATCATGATTTTTCATTTATAACTATCGAAAAGTTTTGTCCCGTTACTTGATTTCTGAATGTTTATTTTTTCTGATTTTTGGCGTATATGATCTCGAAGTATAAATAAACAAGTTTGATGGTTGGATCATTGAAACTAGTTTCGTAGAATGTGTATGCCATCAAAACAATATATTCACTAACAATTAAGAGTTTATTTGTATTTTCGTTAAATATAACATAAGATTTTGTAGTATCCACTAGTGTAAATATTTTAAATTGAAGATCAAATTCAGTCATTGTATTCATATAGGGTCAAGGAGTGTAGCTGTAAAAAATCATCAAAATCGGAGTTAAAATAACCGTTAAATCATGATTTTTCATTTATAACCGTCGAAAGTTTTGTCCCGTGCTTTATCTTTGAATGTTTAAGTATAAACAAACAAGTTTGACGGTTGGATCGTTGAAACTAGTTTCGTAGAATGCGTATGCCATCAAAACAATATATTCACTAACAATTAAGAATTTATTTATACTTTCGTTAAATATAACATAAGATTTTGTGGTAACCACTAGTGTAAATATTTTAAATTGAAGATCAAATTCAGTCATTGTATTCATATAGGGTCATGGAGTGTAGCTGTAAAAAATCATCAAAATCGGAGTTAAAATAACCGTTAAAGCATGATTTTTCATTTATAACCGTTGAAATTTTTTGTCCCGTTACTTGATCTATGAATGTTTATTTTTTTCGATTTTTGGCGTATATGATCTCGAAGTACAAAAAAACAAGTTTGACGGTTGGATCGTTGAAACTAGTTTCGTAGAATGCATATGCCATCAAAACAATATATTCACTAACAATTAATAGTTTATTTATACTTTCGTTAAATATAAGATTTTGTGGTATCCACTACTGCAAATGTTTTAAATTGAAGATCAAATTCAGTCATTGTATTCATATAGGGTCAAGGAG
The DNA here is from genome assembly GCF_000346465.2 of Prunus persica. Classification (NCBI taxonomy): domain Eukaryota; kingdom Viridiplantae; phylum Streptophyta; class Magnoliopsida; order Rosales; family Rosaceae; genus Prunus; species Prunus persica. The sequence continues at coordinate 8,169,355 of NC_034015.1, forward strand.
TGTAGCTGTAAAAAAAATATCAAAATCGGAGTTAAAATAACCGTTAAATCATGATTTTTCATTCATAACTATCGAAAAGTTTTGTCCCGTTACTAGATCTCTAAATGTTTATTTTTTAAGATTTTTGGGGTATACGATCTTGAAGTATATACGAACAAGTCTTACGGTTGGATCGTTGAATGGTGTGTGTGTGTGTATATATATTTATTTATTTATTTATTAAGTAGCTTTAAATTTATTTATTTTGTACGTATAACACGTAAGAAATTGAATAGTATATACATTTATTAAGTAGCTTTCACCTTAATTATATTTTAAATCATAAAATAAATTTTTTTATTTTTATTATTCATAACAATTATTTTTATAAATATTGTGCTACGAACCAATTTTTCGTCTCTCAAAAGTTGCGCGACCAACAGTTCGTCGTGCAAAACTCAAAAAATTTGGGCGAGTACCAAAAATGGGACGCGGGTTTTTAAAATAAAAAAAAATTTAGACTTTGGGCGAACAATAATTTTTGTCGCTCAAAACTTTGCGCGACCAATATATATTTTTCATCGCGCAAAAATATGGGCGGGTACCAAAAATGGGACTCGGGAATTTTTTTTATATAATTGTTTTAGACTTTGAGCGACCAATATGTATTTTTCGTTGCGCAAAAATGTAAAAATTTGGGTGGGTACCAAAAATGGGACGCGAGAATTTTTATATATAATTGTTTTAGACTTTGCGCGACCGATATGTATTTTTCGTCGCGCAAAAATGTAAAAATTTTGGCAGGTACAAAAAATGGGATGCGGGAAATTTTTTTTTAGACTTTGCGCGACCAATATTCCTATATTCGTCGCGCAAAACTTTGCGCGACCAATATATTTCGTCGCGCAAAACTTTGCGCGACCAACAATATTTTTCATCGGGCAAAGTGATACGATTTTTAAAACTGAAATAACTCCTCCACCATTTTCTCAATGTCTTTCTCTACTCTTACCTCTCCTCTCTCTTTCCCTCTCCCCAAATCCCACCCTTTCTCTCACACTCACTCCTCTCACTTAATCTCTCATCTCTCTCTTCACTATCTCTCACTCTCACTCACTCGCTCATCTATATTTTCACTATCTCTCACTCTCTCATCTCTCTATCACTATCTTATCTAATCCTCTCACATTCACTTCTCCCTCTCATTCTCACTCACTCTCAATCTTGCCAAAAGGTATATTCTCTCCAAATTTTAAATTTTTTTCATTAATATGTGTTTTGGAATTAGTTTTGAGTTTGTGTGGGGTTTGGGGTTGAGTAAATGGGAGAGATTGGAGTTTGGGTTGGATTTGTGGTATAACAATTTTTGGGGAGATTATGCATTCTTTTTGTTGTTGTTGTTGTTGTTATTTGACCATATTTATTTTTTTGTAGGTAATCATCGAGACTTTGATGGCTAAAGTTGAGGATTAGGAAGCTATCAAAACATATCATCCGTCACTACCACCACAATACGCTTGTATTAGGATTTTATTATTGTACTTTGTTAATTTATGTGTTCATTTTGAATATTATATATATATATATATATTTATTAGATAATTTGATCACTATTTTTCATATGTAATTTTATTTTGAATATGTCAATTAAATTAAAATAATTAAGAAAAATCTTACAATTAAATTAAATTTAAAAAGTAAAAATTCAAAAAATTTAATATAATTAAATTAATATCAATTTAAATTAAAGTGATTTAAAAAAAATCATACAATTAAATTAAATTTAAAAATTAAAATTTTGAAAAAATTAATATTAAAAAAATAATAAAACAAAAAGTCAAAAACCTTGCGCGACAAAATATTTTGTAGCGCAAACTATTAAATTAGTTTATTTTAATTAAAAAAACTTAAAACACAAAAAATATTTCGTCACGCAAATATTTGCGCGACGTTAGTATTCGTTGGGCAAAACTCTAAAAATGTGGGCGGGTACCAAAAATGGGATGCGAGAATTTTTTATTTTTTATAAATTTTTTTGAGACTTTGCGCGACCAATGTTTTTCGTCGCGCAAAACTTTGCGCGACCAATGTGTTTCGTCGCGCAAAACTTTGCGCGACCAATATTTTTCATCGCGCAAATTTTTGCGCAACCAATATTTTTTCGTCACGCAAAGTTACTTTGCGCAACCAATATTTTCTCGTCACGCAAAGTCTTTCTTCACGATCTTTGGCAACGGATTCTGTGCAACGAAGTTTCTGTCGCGCTGAAATTTGTGCGACTACAATGTATTTTGCGAGACGAAATTCTCTTCCTCGCGCAAAGTGTAAAATGTAGTAGTGTAAGTAAATGACATGAATTTATACAAACTCATTCTCTATTTGTTGCAGATTAGTGAGTATTAGAACTAACCCACGACAATTCTTTTTTTTTTTTCTTTAAAAAAAAAATAAAACTCAATTGAAATCAACAGAAAGTAGAGGAAATTGACATGAATGTGGATTTAAAAAAAAATTAATCCACAAATCAAAGTGTGAATCCCACAGGATTCGAATGCATTCCTTATTGATTAACAGAAGATCAAATGGTTTATTGTTTTCTCACAACCATTACAACCCAGCTCAGATAACACATATACATGATGAGTTATTTGGAATCTATTTTGTTTTCGTCATTTCTTTTTTATTCAAATTTGAGCGTACATAGATTGTAATAGTCTAAACAAACGATTTAACCTTATAATGTTATTCAAATTCCTAAATTTGAAATCACTCCATCCAAATCCTAATGAATTACGTGACTTGCATTCTTTACAAAAATTTCTCTTCAAGGATGCACGCTCTACTTTACATGCATAACACATTATTGGTTCTTATCTTACGTAGGACACTAGCTGGATTTTTACTTCTAGTTTTTGGTCTAAAGGACACTAGCTATACATTACATGACTCACATTCTTGATCATTTTATTTGAAAATTTCTCTTCACGGATGCAAACTGATGGGGATCTGGATCCAGACATAGGTCACCAACCACATACACATACATCCCTATGTAAGAGTCCAGACATAGGTCACCAACCACATACACGAGCACCGAAATCTAGGGCTAGTGCAAACTCACATATATCGTAGCAAATCCATGCCACAAATAAACAATTTTTATTAATCATCAACCTATCTTTCCTACAACTATTACATTAGCCTTATTTATAGGCTTTACAAGACTTGGGCACCAAGGCTACTTGGTCCAAAAGTAAACTAATTAATTTATAAAATCACACATAAATAATAAAAGATATTCTAAAACTACCTAAATAAGAAAATAACAATATATCATGAAATAACTAATTAAATGCTAATATCTATCTTGATCCACTCCTATGCTCCTGCATCAGACTCCCATGGTTGGAAAGAATTCGTCTTCGAATTCAAGCCTTTGATTGAGGAAAATAGAATCTTCAATTGCTTCATATTAATTCTGGATCTTTTAGCATCCAATTGAAACCTTCCTTTCCAAATAAAAAGATATTTGGAATATTTCATTCTTCTTGGCTTCTTCTTAGTCCCTCTAACAATGCAAATGTTTCTCTCTAGAATCTTCAACTGATTGAAAAAATCAACCAGAGTTTTGGCAACCTTCCAAGTGAAAATATTAATGCCCATAAAATCAATAATATCTTCGAAAGTTTTTTCAATTCTCATCTCTTCATTGTTCTTGTCAATAAATTGCTTATCAAAATTGCTTTGAACACCCAAACAATTTTCATTGCAATTTTCACAGTTGCAAGGATCAAATATTGGAGGCAAATCCAAATTTAATAACTTTGATGAATAACAAGATGCACCAAAATTACCAAATTCATTTATACCTTCAAAGACACAATGAGAATAACCGTGCCCCTCTTCACTTGACTCACACAGTGGAGCGCAATAATGAAAAAGGCTATCTCCCTCGTACTCCCCGTCGAGACTCCCACGGCTTAGAGTGTCGATGCAAGCTACTCGGTTCAGATAAGGGTTCACGCATCTCTCCCCGTCAGAACTCTTACCTATCTGGGTTCGAGCTTCAATGCGAGCAATGCGTTCCATAAGTTGCCGTAGCATCCCCCTAAGTTCCTCCATGTTGTTGTAGTTGTTAACACGACCCTTCATCCAAAAACCTCCCCGATAAAGCAGATCTTGAGCCATAGCTTTGATACCAAATTGATGGGGAACGGGATCCGGACACAGGTCACAAACCACATACATGAGCACCGAAATCTAGGGCTAGTGCAAACTCACATATATCGTAGCAAATCCATGCCACAAAGAAACTATTTTATTAATCATCAACATATATTCCCTACAACTATTACATTAGCCTTATTTATAGGCTTTACAAGACTTGGGCACCAAGGCTACTTGGTCCAAAAGTAAACTAATTAATTTATAAAATCACACATAAATAATAAAAGATATTCTAAAACTGCCTAAATAAGAAAATAACAATATATCATGAAATAACTAATTAAAACACTATTTTACATGCACTTCACATTTTTTATTCTTATCGTACGCCACTAGCTATCTTTTTCATTCTTTTTAGTGAGCATAAAGAAACTATCCCAAGTAAGTATATTAGCAAGTCGTAATATTTATGGCAAGCCAATCTTCATGATGAGCAAAACATTCTCTTTTTTCAGAGTGTTGTCCAAAACAACATATATGCTACTGCATGATTAAAGTTACAAGGCAAACAGACTTTTTATCTGATATGGAGACAAAAAGCTCTCATATGATTAGTGTATTTACTAATAAAAATATATACCAATCTTCCCATTCATATAAAGTCATTCAAGTGTACTTGTTTCTAAATTAAGCTTCTTTTTTCTTGAAGCCCAAGTGATGAATTTATGTGGCATGTTGTGCTATATATAAATATGCATGACATCCACAGATTATTCAGGCCTAAACAAAAAAGAAAAAAAGAAGAAGAAAAGAATAGCCACAAATATTCATTTCGACAAGCAGCAGTTTGAAATTAAATGGCCCAAACAAATGAAAATGTAGTTTCCATGGAGAAGGAGCTGTCTGTGAAGCAAGTCACAAGAAGAGGAGGTGGGCAAGTAAGCGGGGGAGACCAAGACCAAATCTCACTCCAAACTCTATAAATACTCACCTATTTCTCAATTAATCTACCAAAAACATTTTTTCTATTTCTCAATTTATTTTTCCTTTGTAAATTTCATCAATCTCTTCAATTCTCATACTTTTGATATCATTTCAAGCACATCATCTTCTTCATTCTCATACTTTTGGAATAAAATTAAATTTATGGAATTTCTTTTTTTTTTTTAAAGTCAAATTGTTCAAAAAATTAAATTATGACATTATTTAAAAAGATTAATGAAGAAAAGTTTTCCAAAAAAAAAGACTTAAACCATTCTTAAGCAATTTAATAAAGTTGCTGACTTAAAATTTGAGTCCGATGGGTTGGGAGAAAAAATGATTTGAGTCCGGGCAAAACACAAATAATTACTTTTTAGAGGCGGAAAATTTAGATTTAGCCCCTCATGGGTTGGAGAAGGCCTCATTGCTCATCCTGACGATGCTAAGCAGCTACGGTCAGCCCACATACTTTGCAACTTGCGTGGGAGCGACCAAGCCCTTGCCGACCTCTTTCATGAGATAGGCCCTGATTTGGTGCTTGCCCATCCCATGTACAACTTTATCAATGCCAAATGAGAAAAACACTACAAGACCAAGTGGAAGACATGGTTAGCTCAATTTTTCGAAGATCATTTCAGTAGCCCCTGGCACTGGCGGATCCAGAGGAGCAAGGAGGTGCAACTACACCTCCCCTCGCCGGAAACTTCCTTGGGGATGTCAGAATTTGCCCCTTTGCTAGTGCCCACCAATTGTTCAACTAAATGCCTCAAAGACGTTGTATTGTTTGCTGCATTGTGAGACCCTGAATATTTACCTTATATTGTTGGGCTCGATCTCACGAGCATGTAGGAGAAAATGGCTCATCAATTGGAGCTCCACAACCAAAGTTATGAATTTTCGAAGTTTTTCTACAATATTTGAAGTTAAGTTGCAGAGGCACAGTTCAAGGAAGAAGAAGACTCCGCGTCAAACATCAGCGCTACTGATTTTGATTCTTTTTTAAATTGTCCAATAGCAAGCCGACACATGTCTATTTCTAATTGGCCTAAATTAAAAAATTCATTAAAAACTCATATGTGTGCCAAAAAAAAATTACCCCAAACTTTTAATCATGTGTACTTTTGTTTCATGACCTCCAATTTACATGTGCTTTTGGTTAGATTAATTGGTGTTGACTTTTGTTAGATTAAATATGTAATTGACATGGATTTTGTTCATATTTGATATGAATTTTGGTAAACTAATTGTGTCAATGACAATGATTTTGTTCATATTAATTGATATCCATATAGACTATAATCAATTAGTTGTAGACGTAAAACTCTTTTTTAAAAAATAAAAAAATTATGAATGACATTAGTATTGGTTAAATTCTAAGGGCATTTGGTTGTATAAATTTTTTTTTTTTTTGAATTTTTACCCTTATTTTTTTTAACACACTACATGGATGTTAGGACTTGAACCTAGGGCCTTGCTTGAGTCCTTTGTAAATTTTTAGCCTTTTAAAATTTGCACCTCCCCTGAAAAATTCCTGAATCCGCCACTGCCCGTGGGTCATGCTTCGGCATCCAGACTTGGTACACAGTCCTCAGTTTTTATCGGAAATAGGTTTCCCTATTTACATTTTCAATCCTAATGATGTGTTTATGGCAAAGACAACGTCATTTTAAGGTTTAGGATTTCTCCTCCCTTCTAATCTCCACAAGAATAAAACCAATCTAGTATACTTTTTTTTTATCCTCTGTTTCCTTCAAGCCCAGTTAATCAAATGAACAATTTGAATTCTTGAGTATATCTTTGTTCAATCAAATATTTCATTAAAGCCAACAAGCAGCAAAACAGAGGAGGAAATATTTCATTAAAGCCAATAATCAAATATTTAATTATGCATTTGCATATGAACCTTTTCATGATTGGGTCATAGTCTCCATGAAAGCCTTTGGTGGGAAGTCCCAATATTGAATTCTTAAGTCCTCAAAATGGGCTATGGTATTCGTCCTAGGAGATAGTCAGCAAATAGAGATAGAGCACCAGAAGTGGTGTTGCATTGAAACTTAGGGCTTGGGTGTTCAGAGACGTGGTTGGGTGGGGCTTGAGAGTTGACAGTAGGGGTGGGCATTAGAACCGCAAAACGGCAAAACCGAATCAAACCAAACCGAAAAAAATTCGAAAAAAATTGTGTTGACTAAAAAAGTCAAAAACCGAGTCAAATTCGGACCGGTTCAGACCGGTTTCGGTTTCGGTTTTCTACTACAAGGAACCGGTCCAATATAATTAATTAATATATATTTTTATATTATATATATTTATATTTTACATTTTATATATATAGTTAACATGTGGCTGCTTTGTATTGGCTGTCTAAACTACTACCGTACGCACACATACACAGGATCATCACAACTAAAACACGATTTGGGGGTTTCTTTCTTCCTTCTTCGATTTTATTTCCTCTCTTTGTGTCTGATCTGAGAGCCGCCTCTCTTTTCCTCTGCAGCTTCCAGCACTCTTGCAGCCATCCTTATTCTTCTTCAGCCGTCGCGCTGTCGTCAGCTCAGCAGGTTCGATTCTTGCTTGAATCTATTTGATTACACGATTTAAGAAAGTCCTGTCTACTCAATGGTTTCCCTGTTTCTTTCTTGCTGCACACCACATTTCTTTCCCTGTTTGTTTGTTGAAAGCTCTTTACTACCTTGATGTTGAGGATTTGCTTGTCAGTTTGGACTTTCTGCGTCGATAAAGATATTAGGCTTGATTGTTTTGGTGAACCCATCTGATCTTGGACTTCCTTGGACATCTTGCTTTTTAGAAACCCCTTTGTCTGTTCCTTTCCTCTATGAAAATAAGCAAGTGTTAATCAAAAGGCAGAATCACAAGGGGAAGGTTTATCCCTGAATTAAGTGCATTTCAACATGCCATTGCGACAGTAAAACTTAACTTTAATTCTAACAAGTTGGGCTTCTTTCTTACTGTTTGCTTAGATTTCCAGGACATTTTGAATTAAGGATAGTAAGATTGGAGTCTAAGTATACAAAGAGAATACCGATTCTAAGTAGAAGCTTCAAGGAGAAGAAATCTAGGAAGAGATAAAAAGAGTTCTTAGCTTTGATTTCCTAACAAATCAATTGTGCAAGTTGAGATAGGAAGTCAATATTGTACACTTCTGACAATAAATGCCTTAAAGCTTCAGTGCATTGTGCCACTCTCTTGCCTCTAAAGCTCCCATCAGACAGCTTTTCAAAACGACTTTTTCCAAAAGTTGCATGCTTGAGTCTTTACAAGTAACAACTTTTTTGAATGCCAAAACCATAAGCACCATCAAAGACAATTGCCTAACTACACAAGAAATGCTCGAATGATTTAGAAGGTTTTCAAAGAATCGCTTGAATGATTTCCAAGTGTTTGATTATTTTCCTGTATTAGTATTGCGATGCTATTAAGTTTGGATTATGTTTATTAAATGATTCTTGCTTTGTTTTAAGCACATGTACCGTGGTTTTTTAAAAGGCTATTGAATTTTGCAGCATATATCACCGGTGTTTATCAAGAGGAAATCTACTTCCTGCAGTAGGCAAGAGCTGCGATTTTCTCCACGATTAAGGTTTCTCCCTCGAACTCGCTCACAGAACAAGTCTTAAACTATCTTCCTTCATCAGAATTACTCACAGCCAAAGCCTTTTGGGGGACTTAAAAGAGGTAAAAGCACTGCTTGCTTTACATATGTTTAACAGAGAGAACTGGGATTATTAGTGAAACGAATACAAAGCATGCTTGTTTATATCTGTCTTGTTGGCTCCTCCATGGTTTATACAAAGCAAGACGGATTAATAAATTCAATTTGACAGTGCATAACAGATTTGCTGTTCCGTTTTTCTGTTTTTCAGTTAATTGGTTTATGTTTTTCAGTTAATTGATTTCTATTTTTCAGTTGCTTTCTAGTTAAGTGTTGATATTATCATTTAGTTGGATTGTATATATGAGGTGTTGTTTATGCTGTTAAGTTGTGTTTTTGTTAATATATATCATGTTAAGTTTTTTTCTTTGTTTTTTGTTTTTGTTTCTTAAAGAAATCATGAATGAGTTGAACCCATTTGGAGAGGTGCATGGCCCTACTAATAGTGAAGTTGGTTCGTCATCCGCATCCGTATCCACATCCGCATCCGCATCCGCATCTATATCAACACCTTTACCCAATTTACCCATCCCTCAAACACCAACTCAAAATACACCTCATGCCCAAACACCACCTCAACCTAGTAGTGGTATTCCACCATTACCTCATTCCGGCCCAAGAAAAGAAAAATCGGAAGTATGGGATCACTTTGAGAAATATGAAGAAGTGGTTGAGAGTGTGAAGGAGGATGGGAGCAAATATGCAACCACTAAGAAGAGAGCTAGGTGCAAGTATTGCACTATGAGTTATGCAGCAGACTCTACTAGAAATGGGACCTCAAATTTGAGGAAACATATTGAAAACCTATGTAAGAAATATCCGGGGAGGGTTCTTAAAGATAAACGGCAAAAGCTCTTGTCTTTTGATCAAGACCATGGGGTTCTTACATCAACAATGCATGGAAAAGAAGAGTGGTTAAAGGCATGTGTAGAGATGGTAGTAATGGATGAGATGTCGTTTAGTGTGGTTGAAGGAAAAGGGTTTAGGCGGTTTTGTAATTCTTTGAGCCCCAATTTTCAAGTGCCATCTCGTAGGACACTTGTGAGGCATTTCATGGCAATGTATGATGCCATGAAACAAAAATTGAAAGAAGAATTAGCACCACATAGAGTATGCCTCACAACGGACACTTGGACAAGTGTTCAAAATATCAATTACATGGTCATCACGGCACACTTCATAGATAATGATTGGAACTTGCACAAAAGAATCTTGAACTTTTGTGTCATTTCCAATCATAAGGGGAACTCAATTGGTAAACTCCTTGAGTCATGTTTGCTTGATTGGGATATGAAGAAGATATTAACCATCACGGCCGATAATGCTTCTTCAAACACAAAGGCTATAGATTATTTGAAGTCGAAAATGGGCCATTGGGGAAACAGTAGTCTTCTACTAGAAGGAAAGTATATGCACATTAGGTGTTGTGCTCATATTGTGAATTTAATAGTTCGTGATGGGTTGAAGAAGTTGGAAAAAAGCATATTGTGTATAAGAAATGCGGTGAAGTATGTAAGATCTTCTCCCAAAAGGTTAGAAGACTTTAAGAGTTGCGTTAAGAAAGAGCAAATTGAATGCAAAGGGCTTGTGGTGTTGGATGTGCCAACAAGGTGAAATTCCACATATATGATGTTAGAAGCCTCCTTAAAGTTTGAAAAGACCTTTTGGAGAATGGGAGAAGATGATGAAGGTTCATATATTTCTTGGTTTGGTGAAGATGAACCGGATGTCGAAGATGGGGTGGTTATGTCTCATTACCCTAGAAAGAGGGAATGGCCACCAACTAATGAGGATTGGAACAATGCTCGTACCTTTGTGAATTTTTTAAAGGTATTTTATGATGCTACATTGAAGATGAGTGTCACTTTGCATCCCGCATCCCACACCGCATTTCATGACTTGATTGCAATTGAAGAAGAAATTGAGGATTTGTTGATGGAAGAGGAGGAAATATTAAATGAAACCCAAACCTCCAAGGTTTTGAAGGACATGGCACTTAATATGAAGATGAAGTTTAAAAAGTATTGGGGTGACCTTGATAAATTGAACCAAATTTTGATGGTTGCTCTTGTTCTTGACCCTCGATACAAATTGGGGAACTTGGAGTTTATCTTGAAAAGTCGGTTTGAGAATCCGGAAGATGCGGTTAAAAAGAAGAATGAGATCAAAGAGATTTTAAAGAAGCTTTATGAAGAGTACGCCATGCCACCACCACCATCACCACCATCTACTCAAAGTAGTAGTTATTCTAGTGATACTACTACAATGAATACAAGTAGTAGCCTAAACCGAGGGGGAAAGAAACGACGGCAAATGACTGAAAATTGGAGAAAAGAGACTCGAGCAAATGATGTTGTGGTATTGGAGCATGAGATTGATAGGTACATCACCGACCCTATTGAAGATGTGGTTGACGAATTTGATGTTTTGAAGTGGTGGAAATTGAATGAGGTTAAGTATCCGGGGTTGGCACTTATTGCAAAGGATGTGCTTGCCATCCCGGTATCAACGGTGGCTTCGGAATCATGCTTTAGCACGAGTGGTCGGGTAATTAATTCATTTCGTGCTTCTTTGACTCCTAAGATTGTGGAGGCCTTAATTTGCTCTCAAAATTGGTTAAGGTCGGATGACATATCCTCTTTACAATATGAGCCAACAATTCAAGAGATTGAGTTCTATGAATCGATTGAATTAGGTATGTCTTTGTAATTTTATATGTGCTTTATTAATGTATTATATAATATGTATGTTGGACTAATATTTTAATGAGTTTATGTTTTTTTATGTAGATATTATGAGTTCATCCACGCCTAGCACCATAGCTCCAACTATTTTTCAATGTTAGGAGGAATTTAATTTGGGTTGTAATGTATATTTGGATTGAATTTGGGTTGTATTTAGCTAATAATTTATTTTGGAACTTATTTTGTTGAAGTTTGATTTAATTTGGGTTGTAATTTGTATGTTGAAGTTGGATTGAATTTAGATTGCATTTTTGTTGAAGTTGGATTGAATTTGGATTGAATTTTTGTTGAAGTTGGATTCATTTGAATTTGGATTGTATTTTTGTTGAAGTTGGATTCATTTTCATGTGTTGAAAGCTTGATGGAACCTCAAATTTGGGGTATATTAGTATATAAATACATTTTGGGCAGATTTGTTTATTATAAAAAATAAAAAATAAAAAAAAACTGCAGGAACCGAACCGAAACCGGAACCGAACAGGTCCGGTTTGGTTCGGATTTCTGTATGGATGTTGAGCAGAACCAGTCCAAATCGAACCGGTTTGCACTATCGGATCAGGTTCCATTTATTCCCCAAAACCGGTTCAAACCGAACCGTGCCCACCCCTAGTTGACAGGCCAGAGCCAGAGGATGCTCCAGACTATTTTGGAGTTTTTAATTTTTAATTTTTTTAAAGCAAAATAAAAGAAGTTAACAGATTTAATTCTCTGTTAAATGGTAGGACACGTGTCAAACATTTAAAAAGGAAAATGCAGGGTGTAAATAATTATATATAAAATTTTGAGGCCCCTTGATTTGAGGCCTTTGGTGATCGCCCTCAGAGCCCAGGCCTAAGGCCAACCGTCAGGAGTTATTAGGAGTTCATTTTTTTTCGTCATATTTTTTAAATTCAAATTTTGACATGCATGGATTGTAGTAGTCTAAAGAAACAATTTAATATTATAATTTTATCCAAATCTTTATATTGGAATTACTCCATTTAAATCCTAATGAATTACGTGACTCACCTTCTTGATCATTTTATTTGAAAATTTCTCTTTACAGATACAAACTCTACTTTACTTGCGCATCACATTATTGATTCTTATCGTCCAACACTAGCTAGCTTTTTCATTCTTTTTTAGTGAAAGAAACAATCCCAGGTAAGTATGTTAGGAAGTCGTAATATTTATGCCAAGCCAATATTCAAGATGAGCAAAATCTTCTCTTTTTTCTAGAGTGTGGTCCAAGATAACATATATGCCACTGCATGATTAAAGTTACTAGCCAATGGTAACTGCCTTCGGTCCTATCCACCATGGTGAACCTAAGTACGAGCGGGCAGAGAACCTCAAGCTTCAATTAGCAGTACGTTTTGTCAGAGACAGTGAGCAGAATGAAGCAGATTTGCTGAAGAAGGTTGACGTGAACATCAAGGTACTAAGGGAGTGCTATGATGAGGAAGCAACAAAGGACTATGAAGATGATTCCCTCGCGTGGATGCTGTTCGTTGATGGGTGTTCGACGCTGGAATTCATATACAAATATGAAAAGTTAGCCTCAATTCTGGTACCGCTCCATGTGAGGCCTTACTTGAGTACCTGAAAGTGCACGGGTACTAAAAGGACTACGTACTTCAGCCTTTCAGGTACTAAAAATACATTTGCTGCTTTGCAATTTGCAATTTGTATGCTGCATGGTTCTGTACGTCCCCCCAATTACGACTTCTTCTAGAGGTCTTCACAAGTCATAGCTTCTCAATGTTAAAGGAAAGAATCAAGTCATATTTGATATGCCCATATTATAGGGTCGTTGATTGATTCCTTGTATATATGTTATTCAATTGTTTTATTTCCTTCCTAGAATAAGACTATCTCGGATTGTATAAAGCTGTAGCTATATTGTATATTCAATAATCAATGAAATATAGAGATCTTCTCTACCAATCTGTTTTCTTCATTCACCATTTTTACATGGTATCAGAGCACCGATTCTGGTGACTCTAGAAACCCAAACACCTTCCGCTACAACACAACACAAGATGGGTGAAACAGAGAAATCAATTGATGTTTCGGATCCACTCACCTTGCATCACTCGGATCATCCGGGAATTGTTTTGGTATCCAGGCTTCTTGAAGGATACAACTATGGTCAATGGAGTCGATCTATGTGTCTCAATCTTAGCGCAAAGAATAAGATTGGCTTTGTCGATGGGTCTGTCAAAGCCCCAGCATCTACAGATGCGAAACACTCTATTTGGCAACGATGCAACGACATGGTATTGTCGTGGATCTTGAATTCAGTACATCCGGACATTGCCGGCAGCGTGATCTATGCCGAAACAGCGGCTGAAGTTTGGAATGACCTCAAAGAGAGGTTTTCACAGGGCAATGATTCAAGAATTTACCAAATCCAACAAGAAATTGTTGAATATCGACAAGGACAGCAATCTGTCTCAGCTTATTACACCAAGATGAAGGCACTTTGGGACGAGTTGTCTTCCTACCATGACACTTTATCATGCACATGTGGAGGATTGAAGGAAGTTGCTGCACGACAAGAGAAAGAAAGAGTCATGCAGTTTCTTATGGGACTAAATGAGACCTACGCTGCCGTCAGGGGACAGATTTTGATGATGCAACCCCTTCCTGATACACGCAAGGTTCATGCCTTGATACTCCAGCAAGAACGACAGGTTGAAGTAGCTGCACGACATGATAGCAATACCAGTCATCATGCGATGAAGGTTGCTCAACCCAGCCGTTCACCTGCAGCCCAAGGGAATCTGACTCCCTTAAAGTGTAGTTACTGTGACCAAGAACGACACAGCGTCGATCGCTGTTATTTTCTCCATGGTTTTCCCGTGGGCCATAAGCTACATGGCAAAAATGTGAAGCCACCCAACCGAAGGAAATCAGCTGCACATAATACTCAAGCAAGCTCTATGGAGTCAACTCAGGCATCAACTACCACTCCTAATGAGAAGCCCATATTCACCACCGAGGAGTACACTCAGCTTATGGCGCTACTTCGGAAAGAGAATGGTAATACACCATCTTTTGCTAATACCACAGGTATTGTTACCCCCACAACTCACTCTACTCTGTATTGGATAGTAGATAGTGGGGCAACGGATCACATATCCCATTCTGTGCCCTCGAATCGCATGACTCCATCACAAAATGACTTTGTTGAATTACCTGATGGTGGGCATGCTAAAATCACATCGGTTGGTTCTGTTAAATTGACCAAGGATTTAGTTCTTGATGGTGTTCTACATGTACCAAAATTCCAAGTCAATCTTTTGTCTGTTAGCAAACTCACTCAAGCTTTGGGATGTATAGTGACATTTTTCCCTAATTTTTGTATTGTGCAGGACGTGGCTACGAAGAGGATGATTGGCCTGGGCAAGCAACATAAAGGGCTCTACTACATCACCCGCCAACAGAACCCACACCTAGTACACCATGTCAACCGTCATTCCAGCCTCTGGCACCAACGTCTTGGACACCCATCTGCTGCTCCTCTCCAAGCTTTATCCAAAAACATTCCTGAAGTTGTTTTTGATTTTTCCAATAACTGTGATGTCTGTCCTTTAGCCAAACAGACTCGCTTACCTTTTTCTTCTAGTTTGATTAAATCCGTAGCACCTTTTGATTTGATTCACTGTGACATTTGGGGGCCTCACAGAATTACTTCACACTCTGGGGGGCGTTATTTTTTAACTATTGTAGATGATTATTCTCGTTTTACATGGATTCATCTTATGAGATTTAAATCTGAAACACAGTCATTGTTGAAATCTTTCTTTTCTTGGGTGCAAACCCAATTTAATTGTCGCATAAAGTCTTTGCGTGCTGACAATGGGGCAGAATTCATATCCATGCGAACTTTTTTTGATGACAATGGCGTGTTCTTCCAACATTCTTGTCCCTCAACGCCCCAACAAAATGGGGTTGTTGAGCGCAAGCATCGTCATCTTTTAAATGTGGGGAGGGCTCTTAGATTCCAGGCTCACTTACCATTGTCCTTTTGGGGAGAAAGTATTCAAACAGCATGTTATCTCATAAACAGATTACCTACACCCCTCCTCTCTCACAAATCCCCATATGTCATGCTTCATCACAACCCTCCTCCTTATACGCACATGCGTGTTTTTGGTTGCCTTTGCTATGCCACAAATACTCACCCCATTCACAAATTTGATAAACGAGCTAGACGTTGCATTTTTGTTGGTTATCCCCTTGGCCAAAAAGGTTATCGCGTCTTTGATCTTGAAACCAAGAAATTTTCCACCTCTCGGGATGTCAAATTTTATGAACATGTTTTTCCATTTTCGACTCAACCTGTCGATTATGCTGATGATACAACCAGCCCAGTCTTACCACTACCTCAAGACATCTCTCATAGCCCAGATGACCTTATTGGCCCAGATGACACCTCATTCTCTTCTCCAGTTGATAACTCCAATCTCTCCAACTCATCTCCAGTTGTTAGCCCAGATATCCACATTCACGACAATTCCCAATTGCCACCTATTCTCCATATTCCTGAACACCACCAAGACCTCTCCAATCAAGTCCTGGTTGTCCCCACCTCTCCTTCTGAGCCGCAGCTTCGTCGTTCTAACCGTGTTCCTCAGCCCAACATCAAGCTTCGTGATTATCATGTTTATCATGCTAGTTTGCTTGACCCCAGTGCCACCTCTGCCACGTCAAGCACCCGTTATCCATTGACTCGGTACGTTTCTTACTCCCACTTGTCTGATGCTCATCGTTCTTTTGTGACCAACATATCCCACTTGGTGGAACCAGTTTCTTATGAACAGGCTAGTACGGATCCAAAATGGGTTGAGGCTATGCAGACTGAACTTGACGCTCTTGCTGCCAATAATACTTGGACCATCATGCCATTACCTTCTAGTCACCGAGCCATTGGATGTCGGTGGGTATTCAAAATCAAGTATAACTCCGATGGTACAGTTGAACGCTACAAGGCGCGTCTTGTGGCCAAAGGATTTACCCAACGTGAAGGAATTGACTACAAGGAGACTTTTGCTCCTGTTGCCAAACTCATTACTGTGCGATGTCTTTTGTCTGTTGCTGCCATTCGCAATTGGTCTTTGCATCAACTTGATGTGCAAAATGCTTTTCTTCATGGTGATCTCCAGGCAGAAGTCTACATGCAGCCTCCTCCCGGGTTTCATCGACAAGGGGAGAGAGTTGTATGTCGACTCAACAAGTCCTTGTATGGGCTTAAACAAGCATCTCGCAGTTGGTTCCACAAGTTTTCTCATGCTATTCAAGAAATTGGCTTTCACCAATCCAGGGCTGATTACTCTTTATTCACCAAGGTGTGTGATAATTCTTTTACTGCTATACTCCTTTATGTTGACGATATGATCATCACAGGGAATAATGAAGATGCCATTGTTTGTCTCAAACGGTTCCTTCACACAAAATTTCGCATCAAGGATCTTGGACCACTCAAATATTTCCTTGGGGTTGAAGTTGCACGCTCCAAAGATGGGATTTCTATTTGTCAACGCAAGTATGCCCTGGACATACTTGAAGAGGCCGGATTACTTGGTGCAAAACCCGCAATGTTTCCTATGGAGCAGCACTTGAAATTGACACCTACAGATGGTGTCACTCTCAAGGATCCTACACATTATCGCAGATTGGTTGGAAGACTAATCTATTTGACAATCACAAGACCGGAAATTGCATATTCCGTCCACATTCTTAGCCAATTCATGCAACAGCCAAGAAAGCCTCACCTAGATGCAGTGCATCGCCTTCTTCGATACTTAAAGATAGCTCCGGGTCAAGGGTTGCTCTTTCCCTCACAAGGCAGCTTAATATTACGGGGTTATTGTGATGCCGATTGGGCAGGATGTCCCACCACGAGAAGGTCCATCTCAGGTTACTGTGTTTTTCTCGGTAATGCTCTTATAGCTTGGAAGACAAAGAAACAAACTACTGTTTCCAGATCATCAGCTGAAGCTGAGTATCGCTCAATGGCTGCAATCACATGCGAGCTCACTTGGCTGAGGTATCTACTACGCGACTTGTGCATTGACCATTCTGAGCCGGCAACGTTGCACTGCGACAATCAAGCGGCGATACATATTGCAGCTAATCCAGTTTACCATGAACGTACCAAACATATTGAACTTGATTGCCACACTGTACGAGAAAGAATTCAAAGAGGAGAAATCAAGACGACATACGTACAAACTGGAAAACAGATTGCTGACATTTTCACAAAGCCATTGGGACAAGCTGTTTTCCATTCACATCTCAGCAAGTTGGGTGTTTTGGATATCCACACTCCAACTTGAGGGGGAGTGTTAAAGGAAAGAATCAAGTCATATTTGATATGCCCATATTATAGGGTCGTTGATTGATTCCTTGTATATATGTTATTCAATTGTTTTATTTCCTTCCTAGAATAAGACTATCTCGGATTGTATAAAGCTGTAGCTATATTGTATATTCAATATTCAATGAAATATAGAGATCTTCTCTACCAATCTGTTTTCTTCATTCACCATTTTTACAAGGGTCCTCTTTTCATTTGGTATTTTACTGTCACTATCAGCAGATGTGACATTAAAGGCAAGTTGAACATGTGTGCTTTTCTCTTAATTTGGTGCAACTTTTTCTTTGATTTTAGTTGAAGTTTGTGTGTAACATGCTTATTGTAAGTTGTCATTTGATAATCGATGTGATTCTCGGATGAAAAAAAGAAACTCCCGAAATAAAATGGAATGATAATAAGCTAGCCTCATTTAAGTGATAATATTTTATGTTTTCAGTAAATGCATCTGCAAGATGGGTTTTCACCTTGTAAACTTGCATTTGCAAGACTTCTTATCAAGTAATTAAATTACGAACACAATTCCTAACGCTCCTAAGTTTACTTTCCAAAACTTTTTATAACTATTGCATGTGATGTGACTTGGGCATTGATGTTGAGTATCCAATTCCCCATATTCATATCCAAAATGGCTTAGCAACAGTTTCTATTGAGCATCTTGCTCGCACTTTGCCTTTGAGAACAAAGCTGCCAATTTTGGAGACATATGGAGCATCATACTTACGACTGTGAACCGTTACCAACCATCAATATTCACTTTTACAATCATTTGCTCGGTTCAGAACTATTATACCAACCATCAATACTCTATTTTACAACTTGCTTTTGAGAGGCAACCCAACATTTCACATTCGAGGCATTTAGTTCGCCGCATATTGACTTTAATCCTCAACGTCGACTGCAGAGTTATATTGACTTTAATTCGCCGCATATTATTCGATATATCTTGAACCCTTCACGGATGGATTTGTCGCAATAAAAAGCTCTCCGTCACCTGGTTAATTTGTTAAACTAAACTTTGATGGTCTGATGCTGCGATCAGATTATGTAGCTGAGTGTCTTAATGCTTTTGGTTAATCATCTTAATGCTTTTGGTGCCTCTCTGTGTTACTACAGAGTATCAAATTGGTTGTGTTGACAAGTTTTTTTTCTTTTGCCGTGGCAAATAAGCTTTTGCTTCCTGTGATGAGTTGTGAGTTTAAAGTTTTTAGTTGGACCCCAAGCATATAACCAGCTGTTCCTTTTGTAGAGTTTTTACAGAACTTGCTTTGAATAGAGTTTTATCCAAATCCCTATATTGGAATTACTCCATCTAAATCCTAATGAATTACATGACTCACGCTCTTGATCATTTTATTTGAAAATTTCTCTCCACAGATGCAAACTCTACTTTACATGTGCATCACATTATTGATTCTTATCGTAACACTTTTGCTAGCTTTTTCTTTCTTTTTTACTGAAAGAAACGATCCCAGGTAAGTATTTTAGCAAGTCGTAATATTTATGCCAAGCCAATTTTCATGATGAGCAAAGCCCTCTCTTTTGTCAAGAGTGTGGTCCAAGATAACATATATGCCACTGCATGATTAAAGTTACAGGTAAACAGAATTTTTATTTTATCTGATGGAGACAAAAAGCTTCTTCCTTATGATTGGTGTACTTACTAATAAAATATATACCAATCTTCCGATTCATATAAAGTCATGCAAGTGTGCTTATTCCTTCACGAACACCATCAATATTGTGTCATCCAAGTATATCAAGGATCTCTCTTCTGAATTAAGCTTCTATTTTCTTGAAGCTCAAGTGATAAATTTCTGTGGCATGTTGCTATATATCTATGCATGCCATAATAACCACAGATCATTCAGGGCAAACCACGAAAAAAAAAAAAGGAAAAAAAAAGAAAAGAATAGCCACATATCTTCATTTCGACTAGCAGCACTTTGAACTTACATGGCCCAAATGTATGAACCTGTAGATTCCGCGGAGAAGAGACTCCGAAAATTCAGGGAAGTAGCAGCAGCAGCAGAAGAAGCAAGGTCATCTCGGTATCAAAATATTAATGCCCAACCAAAGATCCAAAGGGTTCCCGTCATGTTCCGAGAAGATCACAAATATCAAAGATACTACGAGCCAAGGGTAACTGCCATCGGTCCTTTCCACCATGACAAATTCCAATGGTGCCAGCAGGGAGAGAAACTCAAGCTTCAATTAGCTGTAAATTTTGTCAGAGACAGTAAGCAGAATGAAGCAGATTTGCTCAAGAAGGTTGACGTGAACATCAAGGAACTAAGGGAGTGCTATGCCCAGGAACCAACAGGGCGCTATGTCGACGATGACCTCGCGTTGATGTTGTTCGTTGATGGGTGTTCGACGCTGGAATTCATATACAAATATGATGACTTAGAATGTTTTGAGATCAAGAGCGACCAGGTGGCCTTAGCAGAACAGGACATTTTCTTGCTCGAGAACCAACTTCCTTATCAACTCCTCAAGCTGTTGATGAGCTCAAGCAGCATACATGAGGACTTGGAAGACTCAATCGAGAGGTTTGTTCTGATGCACAGTACTTTTGCACCATATCAGCCACAACGGGTAGCAGGAGCAGCACGTCGTGAAGACGTAAGAATTAGCACAGAACCAGAGCCAACTCATCTTCTTGAGCTTCTTCGGACACGAATACTAGGATATCCACCTAAAAAAAGTGAGCCAAGTGTCAACATTCGTCCGCAATCTTTTCACAATGTACAAGAGCTTCAAGCAGCTGGGATCCAGTTTAGGCCGGTAAGGGGACCAAGCGTATTGGGCGACATATATTTTAAGAGCTTTCTATGGCTTGGGTTCCTTTATCTTCCCAAAATAAAAGTAGACGACTCGATGGCGCATAAGTTCATGAACTTGATAGCCTACGAAATGTGTCCCGATTTCCAGAACGATTTCGGGGTCACCTCTTACATAGGCTTCCTCGACTCGCTCATCAATTATGCGGATGATGTGAAGCATCTGAGGAAAAACCACATACTTCGAAACTTACTTGGGAGCGACGAGGAGGTGGCTCGACTCTTCAATGAGATAGGCACTGACTTGGTGCCTAACAATGCAATTTACCGCAATGTTAAACGCATGATAGAAGATCACTACCAGACCAGGTGGAAGAAATGGATGGCTCAATTCTTTTACGACCATTTCAGCAAGCCCTGGATTTTGGCTTTCATTGGTGTTCTCTCAGGGCTTGGGCTGAGCGCTGTTCAGACGTGGTACTCCGCCAATTCTGATAAGTCTTCAACTCCATGCAAGGCCTTACTTGAGTACCTGAAAGCGCGCGGGTACTAAAAGGACTACGTACTTTGGCTAAAGCATAGTCTGGCAGCATGATGTGGTAATTAACATATACGAACATGATAATTATAATGTAATAAGTACACATCCACCGCGCCTAACTTTGTTGTGATCCCTTCAGCCTTTTTCAGGTACTAAAAATACATTTGCTGCTTTGCAGTTTGTGCGCTGCATGGTTCTGTACGTCCATACTACTTCTTCTGGAGGTTTTTCACAAGTCATAGCTTCTCAAAGGTCCTCTCTCCATTTGGTAATTTACAGTCAACAGATGTGGCTAAAATAAGGCAAGTTGAACATATGTGTGCTTTTTTTCTTAATTTGGTGGAACTTTTTGTTTGATTTTAGTTGAAGTTTGTGTGTAACATGCTTATTGTAAGTTGTCATTTGATAATCGATGTGATTCTCGGAATAAATAAACAATTTGTGATCCCTTAATGAATCATGCAGATTACATGTTGGAAGCCTCTTGTTTGTTTTATAGCATTCCAAACTTTTTTCTTAAATGAAAAAAAAAGGATGTTGCAAGAGGGATCTCATATTCTGTCAAATTTAACTAATCATATTATGTGAGAGTCAATGTCAAATTTAACTAATCATATTATGTGAGAGTCAATGTGTTTATTAATGCAATAAGTTGACATCAGAGTGGAAGAAAGTTTTTTATATATATATATATACAGGAGAAAGTGCTAGAAACCAGCTTCACCAAATACACTTTTATGTCAAAGTACTTCACGCTTGAGTATATATATCGGTTTTATAATATTAATATATATAATATAAAACAAAAACAAAATCCGGGGCTTGTGAGGTGACGCCACATATCAGGGCCACCCCTGATTGACACTACTGACCATATAATATCAAAGAATATTGTGTTCACTCCGGTAAATTTTTTCACAAAATTGAGTCAGTGAGTTAAATACAACCTTCGCTTACATCAAATTTGGAACATTTTAGGACAACAAAGCACATTCAAACATTATGGTTGAGGTGACTTTGGTTTGCTTTTTGGCGCACATATTTATGTATAATAATAATTTATACTTGTTAGCTGATTTTGTTTTGAATGTCTAACATTCATGGCTCAAGAATCTAGTTTAGTTATCTGGTGATTTTTTAGAGGAAAATTGTATCTAAATTGACGATTTTACCGGTCCAATAGATAGAAAATTGATGAAATTTGACGGAAAAAGTAAAACTTGGAACATGTGTGATAATTGGAGGACCAAAATGATTCAAAAATGAGTTGGTGGACCAATATAAAACTCGAGTATAACTGTATGAGTTCATAGACCATTACAGATAGATACTGTTTAAATAAAGAAACTCTTGAAATCAAATAGAATGATAATAAGCTAGCCTCATTTAAGTGATACTATTTTATCATTTTAGTAGATGCATCTGCAAGATGAGTTTTCACCTTGTAAACTCGTAGTGTTGCATTTGCTAGACTTCTTATCAAGTAATTAAATTACGATCACAATTCTTAACGCTCCTAACTTTACTTTCCAAAACTTTTGATAACTATTGCATGTCACTTGGGCATTGATGTTGAGTATCCAATTCCCCATATCCATATCCAAAATGGCTTAGAGCAACTCCAACTATTTGCCCTTAGCCATGGCAAGGGTGGAGCTAGGGCAGCCACTATTCACGTGAATAGTGGTTGCCCTTGCAAATAGTATTTTGTGTTTCCACCCATTGCCATAGCTAAGGGCAATTACTATTCATTTTTTTATTTTTTTCCCCTATTTTTTAATGAAAATAATTAATTTGGGTAATATTTTCAGATAAGATTTCCGGATTCCTACGTGTCAAGACTATTCATAATTAGATAAAATTTCCGGATAAGATTTTTGGATTCAAATTTCGGATGAATTTCAAAATTCAAATTTCAGATAAATTTTTGGGTTCAAATTTCGAATGAATTTCAAAATTCAAATTTCAGATAAATTTGGATTCAAATTTAGGATGAATTTCAAAATTCAAATTTCAAACAAATTAGGGTTCAAATTTCGGATGAATTTCAAATTTCAGATAAGATTTTCATTCAATAAAATCAAGCCACGTGGCATGTCTATCTTGCCAAATTTTTCTATAAAACCAGAGGCTCAGCTCATACCTCTCACACCACATCTTTCTATATTTTCATTTCTCATAGTTTAGATTTCATACTTCATTCATTATCAATGGAAGAATTTAGGAGATGCTTGGAGAGGCAAGAGCGAGAAACAAATGAGGGAAACCGTAGAGCAGATGAAATCAATAAGTTGCAGAGACAAGTCGATGAGCAAGTTCTCATAGCAGTGGCTTTGCAAGATGAAGAGAACCAAGGTCGCCGCCGTGGTTCACAAGTCGGCCGCCACCGGAATGTGGAAAGACATAGGCATTCTCGGGGTAAGAATCTTTTGGAAGATTATTTTATCCCAACTTCTTTGTACTCTGATGTTGATTTTCGAAGGCAATTTAGAATGCAACCTCATTTGTTCAATAAATTCATGCATGATATTTGCAATTATGATGCATACTTTGTTCAAAAGTATGATGCTACTAGGGTTTTGGGGCTTCTTCCGGAGCAAAAGCTTACAACTGTTATACGAATGTTGGCGTATGGAACATCTGCTGATCAGGTGGATAAGATTGCCCGGATGGGGAAGTCCACTACGTTGGAGGCTTTGGTAAGATTTTGTCAAGCAGTTGAAACTCTATATACTAGGGACTACCTGCGTAGACCTACTCCCAGGGACCTCCAACGGCTTCTACAAAAAGCCGAAGCTCGAGGATTTCCAGGAATGATTGGTAGCATCGACTGCATGCACTGGCAATGGAAGAATTGCCCAACTGCCTGGCAAGGTGATTACGGAAATAGAAAAGGCCAAAAAAGTATCATCCTTGAAGCCATTGCTGGCTTCGACACATGGGTTTGGCATGCCTTCTTTGGAGTTGCAGGATCCCAAAATGATCTCAACTGCTGGGTCAATCCCCGGTCTTCAACGATGTATTGAGAGGCTAGGGCCCCAATATCACCTATCAAGTCAATAATACAGTGTACCAGACGGGGTATTATCTAGCTGACGGCATCTACCCGAGGTGGACCACTTTTGTCAAATCTATTCCGAATCCCCGATCCCAGAAGCAAAAATTATTTGCTACCTATCAAGAGGGATACAGGAAAGATGTCGAAAGGTGTTTTGGCATCCTTCAAGCTCGGTGGTTGATTATTCGAGGTGCGGCCCGTATGTTTGATGAGGAGATCCTCAGAAGCATTATGATGACTTGCATCATCCTCCATAATATGATTGTGGAGGATGAGTATGATTAGAGGTCTACGAACCAGATCCAATGAACACGGCTTTGACACGGATTTATGAAAGGCCCATGGAGCCAAGTGGAGAACCATTTGAGCCGGAACCGTTGGTGAGGGATGGTCATTTGATGACCCGAATGATAGATCGATATACAGAGATGCAATCTTCGTATATTCATGAAATGCATCAAGTTCACTTGATGGAGCATCTATGGGCGGTGAAAGGCAATGAAGAAGAATGATGGAGCATAGATGCTTTGGTTATGTTTTATTTAGTTATGGTTTGGTTGTGTTGTATTTTTATTTATTATGCTTTGGTTGTGGTTTGTTATTATTATTGTGCCTTGTTTGTAGTTTATTTTTATTTTTATTTTGTTTTGTTTGAAGTATGGAATATGTTGAATAAAAAGGTAATTTATTGAATGCTTTGTTTATTAAATAACGAAATCTAATACAAGTCATTACGAATTACTACTACTAAAATAAAATACATGAATTACAACAACTTTAATAGAAAACATGAAAAATACAAATACATAAAAGGTAGGCTAACAAATTTAATGGTTTCCATCATTTAACCAATCCGTGTTGCTAGGCCCATCATCCCGGAAAAGTCTTCTTCTCATAACATCCCTTCGTTCTAGCTTCCAAAATTGTTTTGTTTCAGGGGACATATTACTTGTATCCATGGCCATGGTTTCCCGATCCGTCTTGTCTATATCTTTTTTGCACAAATACTCCCTTTCTCGTGCATACTCAGCTTGAAGGGTCAACTCGTTATCTTGGCGTTTCTGCTCCATTTCAATTCTTAGGCCGTTTTGCCTTGCAATTTCCTCCAAAAACTTTGAATTATTATTGCTTGAATTACCCACTTTCTTTGCCTTCGCGGCCTTTCGGCCAATGGGCCTCGGCTCCTTTTCCATGGGTGAGTCTTGACTCATAGGAGAATCGAGAGATGAATCCGATGCCATTGAATCACGGAGTGGCGTCTCGTTTAACACAATGGCGGGACCCGTTGGAATAATTATGAAGCGTTTGCAATATTTCACCACCTCCCAACATTCATGATGGTTGAAACTTTTTTTGCCACCCCCGGTTGCACCGAACCACATTTGTGCTTGTATCATCTATTTAACAAAAAAATAGAAATGCAATAAATATTTAAAATATATTGGATATGCAAGTAACAAAAAAAATAATAATGGAAATGCAATTAAGCTTACAAATAAATTAGAAGTGCAAGAAAATTAAGAAACAAGTGGAAATGCAAGAAATATTAACAACATATTGAAAATGCAAGAAATATTAACAAAATATTGAAAATGCAAGAAATATGAACAAAATATTTAAATTGCAAGAAATATTAACAAAAATATTGATAATGCAAGAAATATGAACAAAATATTTAAAATGCAAGAAATATTAACAAAATATTGAAAATGCAAGCAATATTAACAAAATATATATATTAGGAGATTAAACTTAATAAAACAAAAATTATAAAATACTTACCTCGTTAGTACGATTTTCCCCGCTTCTATAGTTGTCCATCGCTTTTGCTAGGGCAGCTCTCTATTTTCCCAACTCTTTGTTGAGAATTTTCCACCTACTGGATAATGTCATCTCCGTACGAGTAGACCCCGGAATTTTTTCACAAAATTCGGCATGAATTTTTTTCCACATATGAAAAAATTTCATCTCATTGCCGGACAATGACAAATTTGGAGCCAAGCCTCACACAAGGAAACATCTTCCATGGTGCTCCAAGCCCCTCCGGTTTCGATAGAAGAAGCCATAAAAATATGAAATCAAAATACTAGATGAAAAAGAGGAAAATGTTGAGTAAAGAGTGAATAATAGTAGAAGTATAATGAAATGTATGAGGATTGGTGTTGAAAGTGAAGGGTATTGATAGGTATTTATAGAAAAAAAAAAAATATCAGAATTTTTTAGAATTTTTTTTAAAAATTTAAGATTTTTTTTCATATTTTTATTGCCCAAAAAAGCCTCAGCCGTAGGATGGATTCGGAGATGCTGATCGGAGGGCTGGAGCTCAGGCTCGTCTCGCCTTCGGGCTGGCCGGAGTTGGTGGGTCCCACCCCCCCGGGCCTGGGCTGCGCGATGGAACGCCAATTTTTATTATTTTTTTCCCCTCGCCTCGGGCTGGGCTCAGCCGTTGGAGTTGCTCTTAGCAGGAGTTTCTATTAAGCGTCTTGCTCGCACTTTGCTTTTGAGACATATGTAGCATCGTACTTGCGATTGAGAACCGTTACCAACCATCAATTTCACTTTTACAGTCATTTGTTCGGTTGAGAACTATTATACCAACCATCAATACTCCCTTTTACAACTTGCTTTTGAGAGGCAACCCAATATTTCACATTCGAGGCTCTTTGGTTGTGAAGTTTATGTGCCTATTGTTCCCTCACAATAAACTAAAATTGGTCCTCAACGTCGACTGCAGGGTTATATTGACTTTAATTTGCCGCATATTATTCGATATATCTTGAACCCTTCACGGGTGGATTTGTCCAATAAAAAGATCTCCGTCGCCTGGTGAATTTGTTAAACTAAAATTTGATGGTCTGATGCTGCGATCAGACTATGTAGCTGAGTGTCTTATTCCTTTGGTTAATCATCTTAATGCTTTTGCTGTGGCAAATAAGCTTCTGCTTCCTGTGATGAGTTGTGAGTTTAAAGTTTTTAGTTGTAGAGTTTTTACAGAAGTTGCTTAGATACGAGAATAAAGTTGCAAGTAACAACTTTTTGGTTTTCCCAAGCAGCAGTTCTTCCATATACAATGATTGGCGAATATGCTAAACTTGTGATGAAGTTAAAGTCATTATCAAATGTGTGAAGTTCAAGAAATCATTCTAAGCCTCCCAGGCAAATAAAGTCATTATATTTGCCTTTTCCTTTTGGCCTGGAAAGTCACAAGATGTACCTGCTCAATAGCAAAGTGCATATCCAAATCAAAAATGCTAGACTTATCACATTTTTCATACCACAATTGTACCATCTCTCTAATAGAAGTGGGCCCCATTGTATTGGTGGGCTCCACCTCTATTAGAGAGGTGGTACAATTGTGATATGAAAAATGGGGGTAAGCCTAGTATTACTCTATCCATGTTTATTATAAGTTGAAGTTTGTGTGTAACATGCTTATTATAAGTTGTCATTTCATAATCGATGTGATTCTCAGATTAAAAAAGACAATAAATAAATAAACAATTTGTGATCATGTGTGGCCTTTGTTGTAATTAATCCCTAAATCAATCATGCAGACTAGTCAAATTTAGCTAATCATATTATGTGAGAGTCAATTTGTCTATTAATGCAATAAGTTGCCACTACTGATCATATAATATCAAAGAATATTGTGTCCACTCTGGTAAATTTTTTCACAAAATTGAGTCAGGTGAGTTAAATACAACCTTCGCTTACATCAAATTTGGAACCTTTTAGAACGATAAAGCACATTCAAACATTATGGCTTAGGTGACTTTGCTTTGCTTTTTGGCGCACGTATTTATGTATAATAATAAATTATACTTTTCAGCAAATTTTGTTTTGAATTTCTAACATTCATGGCTCAGGAATCTAGTTCAGTTATCTGGTGGGATTTTAGAGGATAATTGTATCCAAATTGACGATTTTACCGGTCCAATAGATAGAAAATAGATGAAATTTGAAGGAAAAAGTAAAAATTGGAACATGTGGGATACGGAGGACCAAAATGATTCAAAAATGAGTTGGAGGACCAATATAAAACTCAAGTATAAGTTCAAAGACCATTACAGATAGATACTGTTTAAATAAAGAAACTCCCGAAATCAAATGGAATGATAATAAGCTAGTCTCATTTAAGTGATACTATTTTATGTTTTCAGTAAATGCATCTGCAAGATGGGTTTTCACCTTGTAAACTTGCATTTGCAAGACTTCTTATCAAGTAATTAAATTACAAGCACAATTCCTAACGCTCCTAAGTTTACTTTCCAAAACTTTTGATAACTATTGCATGTGATGTGACTTGGGCATTGATGTTGAGTATCCAATTCCCCATATCCATATCCAAAATGGCTTAGCAGCAGTTTCTATTAAGCGTCTTGCTCGCACTAGGCTTTTGAGAACAAAGCTGCCAATTTTGGAGACATATGCAGCATCATACTTACGACTGGGAACCGTAACCAACCATCAATATTCACTTTAACAATCATTTGCTCGGTTCAGAACTATTATACCAACCATCAATACTCTATTTTACAACTTGCTTTTGAGAGGCAACCCAATATTTCACATTCGAGGCTTTTTAGTTGTGAAGCTTATATGCCTGTTGTTCCCTCACAATGCACTAAAATTGGTCCTTAATGTCAACTGCAGAGTTATATTGACTTTAATTCACTAAAATTGATCCTCAACGTCGACTGCAGAGTTATATTGACTTTAATTCGCCGCATATTATTCGATATATCTTGAACCCTTCACGGGTGGATTTGTCGCAATAAAAATCGATGGTCTGATGCTGCGATCGGACTATGTAGCTGAGTGTCTTAATGTTTTTGGTTAATCATCTTAATGCTTTTGGTGCCTCTCTGTGTTACTACAGTTCGTCCATATACAATGATTGGCTGATTGGCTGATTGGCGTATATGCTAAACTTGTGATGAAGTTAAAGTCACTATCAAATGTGTGAATTTCCAGAAATTATTCTAAGCCTCCCATGCAAAATAAAGTCATTATATTTGCCTTTTCCTTTTGGCCTGGAAAGTCACAAGATGTACTTGCTCAATAGCAAAGTGCATATCCAAATATATTTGAATAATAAGGGTGACAGATCCTAAATTCTTAGTTAGATTTCAAGTGCCTAAAACCTATTGTTTACTATAAAATGCAGAAACTAGGGAATATCAAAGCTTTGCTTTGTTTAGACGAGCACCTAGAAAAATAGCCTGAGATTGGAAGTGAAAAAACCGTAGTTTCCATGGGGGAGGTAAGGGAAAGTCGTAAGGAGAAGAGATTCAAAAAATTGAGGGATGCGCCAAAAAGTCCAATACCCAGCTCGCAACCGAAGATCCAAAAGGTTCCCTTCATGCTCCGGGATCACAAAAATTTCGACAAATACTATGTGCCAAGGGCAGTAGCAATTGGCCCTTTCCATCATGGTAATCCAAGGTGCAAGCTGGCACAAAAATACAAGCTTATGTTGACATTAAAGTTTGCCGACTTTGTTGGCCAGAAAGATGAAGATTTGTATAAGAAGATTGAGGAGAAGATCAAAGAACTAAGGGAATGCTACGTCAAGGAAGCAACAGAGCACATTGATGATGGTACCCTCGCCTGGATGTTGTTCTTAGATGGGTGTTCAACCTTACAATTCATATACTCCCTCATGAACGAGCATGAAGAGTTTGAGATCAAAAGAGACCAGGTAGCCTTTGCACAGCAAGACTTATTCTTGCTGGAGAATCAAATCCCATATCAAGTCCTCGAGCTGTTGATGAGCTCAAGCGACAAACGTGAGGTTTTGAAGCACGCAATCGAGAGTTTTGTTCAGATGCACATTATTGTACCCGTAGAGAAGCAATCAAAAGGGCAGGAACAGAAGCACCAACCAGGAATAACAGAAAACAGGGAACAGAAGCAAGAACCAGACACAACATCAAGCACGGAACATAAGGTAGACATAACAGAAAACACAGAAACAAAGCAACAAGATGGCTTAACAACAGACACTGACCAGAAGCAACAACCAGGCGTAACAACAGACGCGAATCATAAGCAACAACCAGGCGTAACAACGGACGCGAATCAGAAGCAACAACCAGAAGAGCCCACTCATCTTCTTGACCTTCTGCGCAAAAGAATTCTAGGTCCACCAAAAAAGGATGTTTCAAAGAAAAAAGTTGGAGAGTCCCCTAAACAAACTTTTCGCAATGTGCAGGAGCTTAGTGCAGCCGGGATACATTTTCAGCCCAGTAAGACTAACTTCTTGGGGGACATATCTTTTAAGTCTCATTGCTTTGCAGGATTCCTTAGTCTTCCTCCAATATCAGTAGACGACTCAACAGGGCCTAAGTTCATGAATTTGATAGCCTATGAAATGTGTCCTGATTTCCAAAATGATTACGGGGTTGCCTCTTACATAGGTTTCCTCGATGCACTCATTGATCATGCTGACGATGTTAAGAAGCTAAGGTCAGCTTCTGTACTGTTCAACTTTCTGGGGAGTGATAAGGAGGTGGCTCAACTCTTCAATGAGATAGGCACTGACTTGGTGCCTAACACTGCCATATACCTCAGAGTTAAAGCCGAATTAGAAAAGCACTACAAAACCAAGTGGAAGACCTGGATGTCTCAGTTCTGTCACGATCATTTCAGTAGCCCCTGGACTATCCTGGCTTTCCTTGGGGTCTTATCAGCACTTGGGTTAAGCGGCATCCAGACTTGGTACACAGTCCCTTCTCAACCCTCTCCCTGTGAGGCTGTATGCCAGTACTTGAAAACATGGCTACACATAACCTGAGAGATACATACAGTTACTAAAATACATGCTTCAGATGTTTTTACATGCATTTCTTCTTTCTGGTTTGTTTGGCTACATGGTTTTATACCTTCGAGTTGCCGGTGCCCGTACCGGTACCTAAATAGTCCTCTAGTCATAGTTTTGTGAGGGTCCTCTCCATCTGGTAATTCCAACCTTTCAGTTCTCATTTAAATTTCTGTGTGTGCAAGTGTGACTATAATAAGCCAAGTTGTCTTAATTGGTTGAGGTGTTTATCAGAATGTAATTTAATTTTGTGTAGCCAATGTGTTTGTAAGTTTTCGTTTAAGCAACCAAGTGATTCCATATGTTGCGTATTTTATGAGTTTCTGTAAACTAACCAGCATGTTACACGTTGTAAGAAACATTTCCTAAACATCTCCAAAGCCTCTTGACAAAATTGGTCAGGTGCACAGCAACCTCAGCTTAAATCGAATTTTCTGTTCAAATTGACAAAACCAAATGCAACCACCCAAAAAGCTCAAGCTTGAATCGAATTTGAAGTTACATTTTCAGTTCTAACCGACCTCAATTAGACCAACTTGACAAAAAGATTAGTCCAAACAATTTCAGATGAGGTGTAAACAAGCTTAGTCCAAACAATTTTAGAAAAATTATTGAGATTAGAGTTTTTAGCATTTTGTTTCAGCTTAATGATTTTCTTGGTTACTTGTTGTGACCCTATGAATTCTGCATCAACTTCAATTAACTTTTCCATCTTCAAAACCTGGCCTATATAACTCATGATTTAGAGGTAATGTCTCAGCAATGCAACAGTAACCATTATTCTTTTTCGTTTGTCTCCTTTTTTCTTACAAAACAAAATGCGTAAACCAAGAGGACAAGAAAACTAACCTTTATTAATTTGATTGCACAACATTAAAAATATATATATATATATATATATATATTAAACAAATTGACTTGCAAGTAAGCACACAACTAGGTAAATTATTTGAAATTTAAAATAATTAAAGCCATGTTCAACAACAAGAGTTTCTGTAAGCTAAGTATTGTGCATATAATAATAAGGTACAGATGATTCCTTTTTCTTCCCTTTTTTTTTTCTTTTTGTTATGAAAAAAAAGAGTAGCTGATTCATAATGATTTGCTGACAACTATTAGCAATTGTAAGTATTTTCAAAGATGCAAATTTATCGACGCAATTTGCTTAATACAAATAACATCAGTCCTAATCTCTATCCTGTATCAAGTTGTTGATCATCTTTACCAAAGGAAGAGTCCCCTTTGCCATAATTTCTATTCTACTAGCATTAGAAGCATGAGAAAACAGTGAAAGCCCAAAAAATACAAGATCAGGTAGGAAGAGTCGAGATGACAAGAATCCGTGCCAATAACGGGGTTCTAGATCAAAGAATGCATTGAAAAACCTCCGAGTACTTTTCAAATCAAGCTTAAGCAGAATAGCCATACCAAAACAGAAAAACTCCCTTTGTCTCCTCCTTTCTATGGGCCATAAATCTTTCCAAACTTCTGCAGACAGTTCATTTCCTGAAAGAATTCTATCAGAACCAAGGTACTGAACTATCGCATTTGCAACAATAGGAGCCGCTGCCAGAGTCCTTGCAACCATATAACCAGTTGAAGGATGCACCATCCCAGCTGTACCACCTATTCCAACAACTCTTTGAGGGAGCACTGGAAGGGGGCCCCCCATTGGAATGACACAATGCTCATCCTCTTCAATGCTCTTAATTTTAATGCCTAGGTGCCTTAACCTAGCAACCATTCTATCCTGGATATCTTTCATAGGTACTCCAGGCCGAGCTACCAGGGAAGTTTCTTCAAGAAATATCCTGTTGGATGAAAAAGGCATTGCATATAGAAAAGTAGGGATCCTAGCATTTCTCTCCTTCAGTTCGATATTATTGTTCAAGTGTGAGTCTCTCCAATCCATAAAAACCATCTTATCTACATCAAATGGATGCTCTTCAACCTCCGCCAAAATCCCATAAGCCACTTGGTAACCTGGATTGTAGGGCTTATCATACTGTACAAGGCATCTTGAAAAACCAGTTGCATCAAGAACCACAGCCGCTTGAATAGTGACACCATCATTGCAAATCAACAGTGATTTGTCCTCCTCGTGAATAACCTTATTTACTTTAGCTTGGTGAAATTTGACACCATTCGATATGCATTTTTGCAGCATCTTGGACTTAAGCTGCTTCCTGTTAACCCTTCCATAAGGTCTGTCAAGATCCTTTTTCGTCTGCTCATCTATGAACACAACAGCACCAGACCAGGTAGTGTCCAGGCAATCAAGCAAATCCATGGCCTCAAATTCATCCACCCAAACACCATAATTATTGGGCCAAATTAATTTGGGAGACGGGTCAATCGAGCAAACAGAAAGCCCTGCCGCTGAGACTTGCTGTGCCACGGCAAGTCCTGCAGGGCCGCCGCCCACAACTGCAAGGTCCACCACAAGACCCTTTGATGGGTCATACATGGGAAGCTCAAAGTCAAGACTCTCCTTCTTGGTTTCTGGAACAAGCTCCAGAAGAGCACTGCTACTAGCCTTAATAAGAGCAGTCCGGCTCAATTTCATATGAGACTTTCTAAGACCACATCTCAGCTCCTGGTTTTGAAGCTTCGAAGAATTCAAATTACTAACTTTCTCTGAAAACCCATGAAGCGGGTGCAAAAATTCAAGCTTGTTATGAGTTTTAAGTAATGTATCCATGAATTCCCAACACTTTTCCCAGATATCTCCCTCAAACTCAAACTGGGTCGCCTGAAGTTCCTGAAACTACAGTCTGGGCGTGAAAAATTCTCGCAGTTCTCAACTGAGAACTCAAAATTTCCGAGATGGGTTCTCTTTAGGAAACTTAATTTTCACACATACATACAGAAAACAGCAACTGGAGCACTAGCATTAAAGCCAGACCAATCCTTTCAATCCTGAAAAGATTTTTCTGGGAATTTAGAAGAACAAAAGTACAAAAATCTACAAGAAAGGAAGCTCACAGTGAATTAAAGTAGAGAACTTATTGCTTACCAGAGAGCTGAGAGATATGAGAACGAGAGAAGAAATCATTTTGCAGCCCAAACTCTCCGAGTGACCCAAATAGATTTGTAAAGGTGAAGCTTGTGTGGCCTGTTCTTGACGACGACAAACCCAAGAGGTATGTGGTGGATGTCTACTGTGTCCTCCGTGTCATGAAGTGGCCGCTGTTCCTTGTCACAGTTGAGACACGTGTCAACGTGATCATCATTGTTCTTGTGTTCTTCCTTTGTGAACCAATAATGGAGGTTTAAATCACATCATATAAGTGACCAATTTTTTTGGTAAGTTGCCGTTTTTTCCTAGTGCAAATTTACCTCTTAAAGACGTCATGCCAAGTGCAAATTTTGGTAAGTTGCCATTTAAGTCACATCATTTAAACTTTTCTTTTTCAGCTAATTAAAGACGTCATCTTTAAGATACTATGCAAATGAGCAAGGCAAATATGTAATTCAACAATTTAGATGACATGTTGTTTATACATTCGTAAAGTTGATCACTCTAATCAACTTGATAATATAGTTGTATTAACTATTAATTTATTAATTTATTTTTATATTTTACATTTATTTTTCTCTTTTATGAAAAGTAGATGGGAGGGAGGAAATTGTTGTAAATAATATTGGTGAAGCCCACATAAAGAGAAATGATGGAAGAAAAATAATCGTATTGAGTATGGTAGTCAAAAGGAGAAATGATGGTGTTAGAAAAGAAGGAAGATTAGTCAAAAGATGAAATCATTATGTTGGGAAGATTAGTCTATAAATAGGCTCGCTCATTCACTTGTAAAACACACCAAAAAGAAGAGAAGAAAGAGTGAGGAAAGAAAGAACGGAAGAGAGAAAGAGAAAGAGTCAGAGTCAGAGAGAAGAGAAAGAGTGGAGTTTATCTGAGGAGAAATTCTATCAGTGTAAACACTACAAAGAGAAATATAATTCCACTCCCAATATTACAGTGGTACTTCTCATCACTGATTATTCTAGTTTTATAACAGAAATGATATTTTGTTATAAAATATTAGTAGGACTTAATACATATTGCTTTTGAGGTGGGCAACATTCCTTTATTAGAGGGATAGGTAAATTTTGTCACCTTGAATGTCTACTCCATTTTGGCAAAAGAAAAAGAAATGTCTACTCTATTGGAGGATAAAAATGTTTATGTGGCAAGGCTTGCTTATTCTTTTGCATAATTTTTTGGAGATGCTCTTAGGTCCTATTTGGTTCGCGGAAAAGATAAGTGAAGGAGGGTTCAAATACAGGACCTTTGTTGCAGGGAAATGTTCTTAATAATTTGAGCTAGAAGTGTTTTACATATTATCCAAACTTTTTAATATCAATTGATGTAGAACATGCATAGTATGTTTGTTACTTATTAGTTGTAAATAAATAAAGTTATTAACGAAACCAAACAAAAGCAAATGAAATTAGCAAGGGGCTTGTAACTGAAGTAGTTAAGAACATTTACCCATGCACTTCATGTCCTAGGTTTGATTCCCCCTTCCCTCACTATCGCTTGTCTGAAGAAAAAAATTTTGAAATTATATCATATCAATTGGGATTTAATAAATTGGAATATAAAATGCTTGGGATATCAAACACTATATCATCTCACCTCCAACATGGTTTCTCTTCGATTGATTATTGTCCTTATCTTAATTATTAATATCTTCTTCTTCTTCTTTTTCTTAGTTTGAAAGACCGTTTATATCTTTCAAGATAGTAGGAGCTAATAATGTGTATGAATTAGCCTTTAGTCTAATTGTAGTTATCTCCATTTGGTTGGAAATGTCTCAAGTTCGATTCACATATGTGAAGATGATATATATTTGTCATGAGTTTGATACCTATTTGGTGCTAACCTCATTGTGGTAACGTAGTTTTTCTTTTTCTTTTTTTCCTATGTGTGTTATCCTATTGTAAAAATGTATTTGAAATTTTTTTAAGAGGGCAAAAAAACCCTAAACAATCTCTGAGAGAAGCCTAAGGAAAAAAGTCTCAGTTGCGGCCCCCTTTGGGGGTTGGCCTCCTTCCCTATCTTCTCCCTTCTCCTTTCATCTCTTCATCTCTTCTTCTCTCCCTTTTCCCTCAAGATTGTTAGTTTATTTTGTGATGTGGAAGCATTTGTCATAAAACAATGTCGTCTCCGTGATATTTTGGCCCACGTACACAGGAGTTGGCTCCCTTCAACATAGTTTGGAGCTCTAAAAAGGGGAAAATGTCTCATAACGTATGCACTAAATGCTATCGTTATTAGCTTGTATTTGTGAGTTGTAAATGTTTTCATATCATATTAATTAATTTTATCTCTATATTTATAGTACTGAATCTTGGGTTAAGTTTTCAAATGTTGGGCTTACATGACTTACTTGTTGGGTGACTTAGGGTTTTTTTAAAAAGCTTTTTATCACAAAACATCCCTGAGGTTCACAAAACTATCAGGTTGTATCCTTTTTATTATTTTTTATATGTCATTTGTGGTCCTCAACGCTAACATGCATGTTCACAAGTACTCCATGCTGTCATGTTCCGTTCAAAACCTTGCTCGGCCTGAAATTTTAAGGTTCGGGCCGGTCTTTCAGGCATTTTAAATTTTTCAGACCGGGCCGAGGTTTCAAAAGACTTGGTCGAGGCCCGCCCATCGGGCGAGGCACCCATGGGCCTAAACACCACAGGCCTTTTTTTTTTTTAAATAAAAAAAAAATCTTTTTGTTGCACATTTTTTTGTCAAACGTGATGGATAAAGAGTCTTCTCCTAAACAATAGTATACATTACTTTAAATTCTTTATTGAATCATTAAATTTGAACTTGACAAACTGCGCACTAAAACATATGTATATATATTGCTTGTTTGTTACAAAATGTTAGACAACATTGAAAAATTAATTTAATTTATAGCATGTGTAAACAAAATAAGAAGTTTATTCGTTTATCATACATATTATATTATTTTGATTAAGTACATCTTAAAAAAGGAAGGGTGGTAAGGTCATAATTTCACACATTTGCATGCCTTCTTTGCTTAGTAATTTTGTTTAGCTTCTCTTTATTTTGAGTCTCTTACCCATGTGTGTGTGTTTTGTAGGTTAAGACAACAAGGGGATGACATTTGATACAATTCATGTATGTTAAGGGCTGAGTGGCACAAGAGGAATATGAGCTTAAAGACAAAACCAATTTGAGCCACACTCCTTGTCAGTCCAATTTCGTAGGTCATCTTGCAGGCCTCATTTCAGCAACTTACACAGGTCGGATGATGAGACATCCTTGATAGAAGTTGTTCCAATGGGTGTATATTATAACATATCCAAATTTCAGCCCAATTGGATAAATCTGGGGCCCTCATCACGTCAATGACTAAACCAAGTTCACAGAAATATCATGTTGGTTGCCATCACATTTAATGTGGCTACATCCCTAGAGCCACGTGCTACACATGGGGCAGCCACACATGGGAGTCAAATCAGCTCAGGAACTCAGAAGGATGAACAAAAGTCAAGCTTTCCATAAAGAAACCATACCAAAGCATGTATTTGGCAGCTGGAGCAGTTGGCAAGTATGGGCAGCTAGAGCAATTGGCATGTATGGGCAGCTGGCGCAGTTGGGAGCAGCTAAGAGAGGTGTGCTTCACCAGCCAAAGGGGAGGACGAAATTTCACTCTATAAATAGAGAGCTGCACACTTATTCAAGAGGGAGGCAGACACACACATTCACTTCATCCATTACTCTCATACACACATTCAGATTCACCATAAAGAGAAAAGAGAGCTCGGAGTTGTCCTGGGAACTACATTGCTGCTAACTTGTTCTTCTCTTCTCTTTATTCTACCTATGTATTTCTTATTTTCTTTATTCATAGTTATGTCTAACTAATCCATTTAGTTAGGGCTTAGGATGAAACCCTAGTCATGAATATTCAATGTTATGGATGATTTTATAGTTAATTGATTTCCTTGCTTTCATTATCAAGTTGTTAATCTCCAGTTTATTATGTGTTTAATGTATGTTTTCTTGGAGTAGCTAACTAGGATTTT
Source organism: Prunus persica (assembly GCF_000346465.2). Lineage (NCBI taxonomy): Eukaryota > Viridiplantae > Streptophyta > Magnoliopsida > Rosales > Rosaceae > Prunus > Prunus persica. The sequence continues at coordinate 8,207,518 of NC_034015.1, forward strand.
ATGTATCTAGCACAAGTTGGGAAGGGGTTTAGATTCACCAATTCTACTCTCCTTTCACAAGCAACACATGAATGGCCTAAGAGTCATTCAAAGGGTTAATAACCATAGGTTGACTAGGACAGATATCATGTTCTAGGACTTGTGTGATTATTATATTCTCATGAAGCTTAATGACTCTTGTATGCTTTATTCTAAGTAGATACCATGCTTAGGTTGCATATTAGAGATCATGTGTTGTGTAGATACCATGCACAATTACATGCCTTATGAGAATCATGCATCTTGCACCTAGATACCATAGGCTTGTATGCGATAATCTATTGTTGATGAAGCTTGAGTCAATTTCTATGCATTCATAACTTGGATAGGAAAACTAGTGGTGGATTCCAAGGCTCTAACACCTCTCAATCATTGTTTCACAACTTGTTGATTGCTGCCAGTGTTTACTTTCGAGCACTTTCATTTCACTTTCTTCTTTTCATTTCAACAACAAAGCCCCCCATTTCGAGTGCTTGTGTGGTGCTAGGATTCTGTCCTAGACCTTGAGGAATTAGCAAGAGGCATTGTTGAATTCGACCTTGCCTTTAGCTAGTTAGTCAGTTTCTTTGTTCTATGTTTTTCTAGCATTCTAAGTCATTTAACTTGGAACCAAGTTACCATTCTCTATGGGATCGACCTCGTATTTACATAAGCTATACTATAAACGGTTCGTGCACTTGCGAGAATTAAAGTTGTTGTTTTTAATAACTCATTTTAGTTGTTAAGAATAGTCTCAACAAAGGGTATAGGAGGTTTGGCCGTGGGAGGGCCTAGGCCTGGCCGCGCTAAGCGTTTCAAATCCTAAGCCAAAGTCCTGCCCAATCTTAAAACGAGATGGGCCAGGATTTGGCCTATTAAGGCTCAGGCTACCTAATTCAGCCTACGGGCCGCGAGGCAAATGATGATCCCTAAGCTACTCAAAGGAGCATGCTCTACTAATATTCATTTTTGTTATTCATCATCCTTCTTTGATTGATGATTTGGGCTAGGTTCTTTGGCCCATGGGCTTTGACTGCTTATGTTCTAACATTTTGTTTTGTATTAATGTCAAGTTGAGGAGATGAATCCCTATGATGATTTGGTATTTTGCAAATACCGTGACTCAATGTTTTCTGAGTACGACTATGCTAAAGAGATCTCTCACATGATTGAAATACACAACTATGCATATGATATGTAGAGGTTGACCACAGAAGACAATCCTTTGAGATGCAGCATGTAACATCCCTGCCTAAAATGATATTTTATTTTGGAAAATTAGTTTGAAATTACAATTTTTGCCTTGGGCTTTGGGGTATTTTAGTCACTTTTTGCTAGGGATCATTTTTGGGAGATTGAGTCACAACATTGCGTAGAGCTTGATGATACGAGTTTATAGACAGGCGACAGGCTCAATTCCGAGTTTAAACGAGAAAATTCCAATGAAGAAACAAAAAGGACTTGTTGGGAATTTGAAATTTTGTTCTTTAAAAACCCTAAATACCCCAGCCCAGCGTGTGTTACCTTCCCTCCTCATTTTCTCTCTCCCCGACCCTCTCTTTCCCTACGCTATACAACGCCGAGGCCTTTTAGGCCGACGATCATTGTAACATCCTACATCGACCAACGGAGAGGGGGTGATGTGCCTTATATGTACATGTCCACCTCCATCTAGCACGAGGCCTTTTGAGAGCTAACTAGCTTCGGAGTCATGGGAACTCCAAAGTTAAGCGAGTTTGGGCTCAAGCAATCCCAAGATGGGTGACCCACTGGGAAGTTGCTCGTGAGTTCTCAAAAATAAAACTGTGAGGGTAGATAGGGGGCCTAAAGCGAACAATATCGTATTACGGAGGAGCCGATCCTGAGATGTGACAATCATCGCTTTCAGGCCATCCAAGGCCAAGTCGTTAGTCTGGAAAGGACCGCCCCAGGCAGACGATCATGGTTAGGCAAAGACCCAGACACCCTAGGCCACACCTCGGGGGTGCGAGTTAGAAGAATAGCCAAGGTTTTCGAGAGTTTCTAGCAGCTCCTACCACCATTTTCATCAATTAAGGTGTGAAACTTCATCCTCTTTCGTGCTCTAGCTATTGGTATAGGTTTTTGGGCTTGATTTTCCAGTTTGAGGGTTTGTTGTGGACACCCATTAAGGCCGACGGTTAGAGAGTGTTTTGGGGCCAAACCAACCATCTTGAGTCATCGAGTCAAGTATAAAAGTTAGTCCCCAGTTTAGTCTGAATATTTTGGTATAAATATTACTGGTCGATGTGGAAATTTTCTATCGTTGGAAACCGCCCCGATCCACTGACATTGCCGGCAACGTGTGGCGGCTCATAGGCCACTTTTCAAATTATATTTTGGTCCTAGAATTATTCTCGTGTTGTTTCGAGCACGACGGTATGCCTGGATACGAGAGGTTCCACTGTTTGGTTGGTGAATCGGAATTTCGCATATTATGTGATTTTTGGGTTATTATGATCGGACCGTCGGATCGGTCCCGTTTTAGAATATGTCTTTCCCTGAATCTCTAAGGGCATGTAAGAATTTACAAATTGAGAATGAGATGTTTGTATTGACTTTGTTTGATAGTTTAAAGCCCGTTTGTAAATTGGACAAGTTTGATTTCTTGTTTAATTATCACTTATAGCAGGATGAATTTCATTGTTTATGTATTAATTATTTTATTGCTTTACATTTCAATTCAAGTGTGATGTATTTATGTTTCTTATTCGGATATGGCTTGGGATGATTTTAAATGTTTACGCATGTTCATAAATGATGAGTAGTTTGGAAAATGGAAAATGGGAAATGGTTTCTGCAATGTGGATTATTGGAAAAGGAATTTAGTTAAGGATTTGGAAAAGGATTTTTATAAGTTTCCTTTGGGAAAAAATATTACATGTACCTATAGTTCGGATATAGGTGTTCGACCAAGAGCATTTGCCTATACCTACAGTTATAGGTGTCCGGCCAATAAATTGCCTGTACTCGTATACATATACGGTGTCCGGCTAGTGGGTTGCATGTACATGTATTGATATTGCTTTGCAAGTGTCCGGCCCCAAAAGAATTGCCTGTACCTGTATTGATGTTGCTCTACAGGTGTCCGACTAGGAAGGAATTGCATGTACCTGTATTGAGGTTACTCTGTAGATGTCCGACCAGGATTTCCCAAAGAATGGATTTTAGGTAAAAAGGCTTGATCTTAGGAAAGGTACAGAGTTAAAACTATAATGGGATTGAACAAATGAGTTAGTAAGGTTTCGCAATATGAAAGTATGTATATAATTCGACGGTAGCAAACGCAATAGATGTCTTCAGCTGTGTATCTGGATGATTTCTTTTTGGTTTTATGGTAGAAAGAACTACGTGTGGCTTAATCACTTAAGAAAATGAGTACGTAGGTAGCCTAGGGTTTCACCTTGGTGCAGTAGCAAAATAAAATATATTTTTGGGACTTTAATATGGTTATTGGATTCAAATCCTATTTATTATTTTTGTTGGTTTGGTTTTGAATATGTCTGTGGGCTTGAAGCCCGATTGAAACTTGGGCGAGATTAAATGCTTGTTTATTTATCAATTATTACTAAATGGATGTTAATAAAATGTATATGCGGCCCAACATTAAATATTGCAAACCCACGGAAGGACCACATTTTAAAATTATTTTGAAATGTATTTTGACATACCGAACAAATGAATATATAGAAATTAGCAATACACATCCAAACAAACAATAGCAATAATGCTCAATTACCAAATATCCAAATATCCAAAACAAAGGTCACGTTATCCAAACAAAAATAAGACAATAATAGCTTAATTACTGCATATCCTAATGATCCAGAAGCATGCATCCAAAACAAAGCACTACGGCTCAATATCAAAATATCCAAAGAACTACTAATTGTATCCAAAATAAGAGCATAAAAGCTCAATTACCACATATCCCAATGATCCAGAAGCATGCATCCAAAACAAGAGCATCACAACTCAATACCAAAATATCCAAAATACTACCAAGTCAAACTTGTATAACAAACAACCCCAGGAGACTTGGAAGAGTTGTGCTAAAAAACCTTTTAGTTCGAGCTCGCTCTAACAATTGAACGTGTATGACCCACGGAATGGACAGTTTTGCCCTAAAAACGGGCATCACATGGCGTGACTGATTTCACGGAAAGATGGATGAAATATATGAAAAATTCACTATCGGGGGGAGCTGGGTGGGAAGGTGGGATTGTCAGTTAAGGTACTTAATTTTCTATTAAAAAAAGGTAAATGATAAATCGAAAGTAAAGAACAAGTTAAGGGGGCATTTCAACAGATTTCGCTTGAAACAAATTTGTATTCTCAATATATTACAAAGAACAATTGGGTGATTTGAAGCAACTTTCGTCGAAGACAATGTAGACCCAAATTTAGAGAAAATGAGCAGTGTTAGAGAGAGAATTTTGAGAAAAGGATTTGTTTGAAAAAGCCTAAAATAGGTGATGGGGAACTTCTATCTAAGTATGGCTCATAAGAAATCACCATATAGGCTTTCTTATTCAAAATGCCCCAGTAAACTTATTCACTAACTCAAAAGAAAAAGGCGATGAGAGAGGAAGGGAGGAGAGGAGGAGGAGCAATGACTCTTCTTCCTCATCCCCCTCTATGGAGTTTTTCTTTGGGATTCACAAAGGAGAGAACGGCTAGGGTTTCAATATTTTTTTTTTTTTTGCCTCGTAGCTTAGTAAAAACTAAAAATGATCAAATGTGATCTTTGGTGAAAGTGCATCGATTAAAACTATGTTTAGCCATTTTAGGCCATATCCAACCATTGGGGTGGAAACCCAAATTGTTAGTTTTGAGTCCAAAATTCTTCTCCAACCCATGTATTTTGGAGGGTAGAAATTTGAGAAATGTCAAATTTGGGGTGGAATTTCAGTCCAAGTTTTGTCTGTACTGGTATTTTATGTGGAGTTCAAACTTTGCTTTTTTTTTAAAAAATTTATTTATTTTTTCTTGGAAGCCCATGTGAAGAAGAAAAGTTATTGGGCCCCACATGATAGCTTTGCTGCCGGGCCAGCATAGTTGTGTGACACAGCTAGCAACTTTAGCAAAGGTGATTCCAACGGCTAAAAATTCAAAAGCTGTGCCGTTTAAAAATAAATAAATAATTCCAACAGCTTTATTTTACATCAACAATAATGATTAATTTTAGGTAATCTGAATTGTAAAATTTCACATCCAACGGTCAAAATAATATTTATAATTAATTTAAATCAGATCCAACCCCAAAACTTATTCCAAACTCTATAAATAGCCATTCATTTGGTAAATAATCCACCAAAAATCATTTTTTTTCCTTTCTCCCTTTGTTATATTTTTTTCATTCTACTTTCATTCTTGTTGAGAATGGCCTCAAAACTCCAAAGAGGCGTGAATTGGAAACCACAAGAAGATGAGGCATTGTGCAAAGGGTAGGTTTCTATCTCTAAAGATGGGTCTATTGGCACCAATCAATCAAATTACTCATTTTGGTTGCATGTGTACCAAAAGTTTTTGGAAAATAATCCAGGCATGAGCGGAGCCGGGGTACGATCACCGCAAGCTATTGCTTCTCGGTTCAAGATCATCAACAAACAATGTTCTCTATGGAAGGCATGTATGACAAAAGTCAATGCAAGGTATGTGATTGGCTCCAATCTTGAAGATGTGGTGAGTACCCATTTTTTTCAATGCTTAAATTTATAATTCTAATTCTTTTCAATTATTAACTTGATTTTTATTTTATTTCATAAGTAGGATATGAATGCAAAAACACTTTTCTTGAATGATAATAAACCTCTGAATAGGCCTTTCAAGTTGTATCATGCTTGGCAAATCTTAAAAGATTGCCCAAAATGGAACGACCTATGTGAATCTCCCACACAAACATTCAAAGATTCTTCTCATAGTGGCAATACAATCAATTTGGAGGAAGATGAAGATGATGTGGTCATGCCCACTCCAAGGCTGTTGGGAAGAGATAAACAGACAAATGAAAAAAAGAAAGGAAAAGGTTTTGAAGGTTATCTCAACCAAAGTGGAAAGTTCTTGTCTGAATTGGTTCAATAAGGAAATGAGGCAAAGGAGGATAGGAGCGAAAGTTAGAGCTCCTACAAGAGCAACATGCCTATCAAATCCAACAAGATAAGGAGGCCAATGAACAGAGGATAATGTCTGTGGACCTATCCAAATTTACTCCAAGAAAGAAGAAGTATTGGTGAAATAAGCAAGACAAAATTATTGAGGCCCAGATGAATACAAGTTCCCCCTACAATCCAGAAGACAACTCTGGAGACTATTATCTAAGCCCTCCACATAGTGGTTATTAATTTATATTTATTTCTAATTGTTGTTTATCTTTATTTATAATTGTCATTTATCTTTATTTGTAATTGTTGTTTATTTTTATTTATAATTATCGTTTATCGTTTATTTGTAATTGTTGTTTATCTTTATTTATAATTATCGTTTATTTTTATTTATGATAGTCGTTTATGTTTCTATGACTAGTCTTTTTTTAAATTCAATGATAAACCACATAATTCATTAAAATCACACAACCACTTTTATAATTTAACCACATAATTCATTAAAATCACACAACCACTTTTATAATTTAAACACACAACATAATTTAAACACGCTTACATAATTTAAACACATTTACATAATTTAAACACACAACATAATTTAAAAACACAACGTAGCTCATTGCACCTCTCCTTCGCATCTCCAAATGTGGTTGATCAAATTATTTCTTGAATTGTGATGTACTTGCAAAGCATGGACTCTATTATGACGGACCATGTAGTCTGAGATAGTTTGTCTGTCTCGGTTTATATCGTATGTGATAGTTGGCTCAAGCTCATAAGCAAGTCTTGCTCTTTCTCTTCTAGATATTCGTGGACAATTATCATCATCATTAGATTCTGCATCTAGATCCTCATACTCATCCTCAACAATCATGTTGTGCAATATTATGCATGTCATTATAATTGAATGAAGTTGTTCTTTAGGTCCCCTAACAATTGCCCATTGAGCCTGAAGTATTCCCAAGGCTCTTTCGACATCCTTCTTATAAGCCTCTTGTTTTTGGAAAAATAATCTTTTTTTTTGGAATATCTGGTTAGGAAATCGTCTTAACCAATGTAGCTCAACAAGGGTAGATACCACCAGCCAAGTAATAACCCATATTGTATTAATTTCCACTGACAACATATTGGATATGGGGAGACACTTCATTGACTACATCATTGAACAACAGGGAACAAGTTAGGACATTGATATCTTTGTTCGATCCAGCAACTCCAAAAAAGGCATGCCATATCCAAGTGTCATATGAGGCCACTGCCTCTAGACCGACAGTTGGCTTATGCTTGTAGCCGGTAAACTGGCCTGCCCAAGCAGTAGGGCAGTTCTTCCATTTCCAATGCATGCAGTCAAGACTGTCTAACATGCATGGGAATCCTCTGCAACTAGCCTTGTGCAAGAGCCTATAAAGGTCTGCCAGATTTAGGGAATGGAGGTATCATTGGCCATACACGGCTTTAATAACGGAACAAAACTTTCGCAAACATTCAAGGGCATTCACCCAATCGACAGTACTTGTTGGTAGAGTCTGCCGAGCATCCATATGCTAGCATTCGAAAACTGCTGTTAGCTTCTGCTCTGGGGATAGACTTCGTCCTCTACAAGCGTATATCTTATGGATAAAGTATGGCTCATGTGCAACAACATCATTCAAGATGCGATAGAAAAGCTCTCTTATCATGCGGAACAGCATGTGAAAGTCCACTGAGGGATAAAATGGTCTTTCACAGAAGTAGTCCTCCATGAGACTCTTATGATATTTTTCTCTATTCCGATTCTTGGATTCGCCTACAATAGAACCACCATGTTTGGTGTAACACCCCAACTCCAAATTTAATCCCTTATTTAATTTATTTAAGTGAAATTATGAAATTACCCTTGGGTTAGGGATAATTTGGTCATTTCTTATCCAAAAGGATTTTGGGGCAACGAGTGGTATGGTTACGTAGTCGTATTGAGACGAGTCCATAGACACGCGGTAGGCTTGAATAGGAGTTGTAACGAAGATTTGGCGACCAAAAGTAGTCTAGTGGCAAACTTGTAAATTTTTCAAAAAGAGTTTGGTAAAAATCAAAATTTTCACCCTCCTTCTATCTCCTCGCGTGCACAGCTCTCTCTCTCTCCTTTCTCTCTCCCCGAAACTCTCTCTCTCTCTCTCTCCCTCTCCGCGATTCTTTCAGCTCCAGCCACGGCAAGGGCCGAGACCGGTCCCAATCGATTCCTCTCGAAGCCCCGAACCAGAACCACCAGTTTTCCAGGCCAGAAAAACAGAGTTTCGTCGGCAATCTTGACTGGTTTGAACCAGTTTTTCACCGTCGTCGCGCCGCTGTCTCCGCCGCCCAATCCCGGTAAAACATGTGAGGGTTCTTTCTCTTTTTACATGCTCTAGCTATCTATGAGATTGGATTGGATCGATTTTGCATCAAGGAAACCGATTTTGAAACCAATGTTTTGGCCGAATTTCAAAGTGAGATTCCGGCCGGTTGCTGTCCAAATTGGACCTCCTCGTAGTTGAATGAAATGATCCCCGCCTTGAGTGATACGTAGGGTAAGAAGGGTGAGCGGTGGTGTGAAGTTTTTTCGTCGTCGAAAATTACTCTACACACCCACGCGCTGCCGGCGTGTGTGGCTGCCCGTAGGCATGGATGGTGAAGCTATATTCTATCTTAATTAATCATTGTGTTGTCATGAGCACGTAGGTGTGCTCGGATTTCAATTCGAATGTCGTTTGACCGTTGGATCGTCTCCAAATTAAATTATGTTGATCTAGGCACTCTTAGAAACGTGTAGGAGTTCGCGGATCGTCAATCGAAGCCCAGGATGTTCCAATTCAATAATTCAAAGTTTGTGGTTTGCGATAACCGTCCAATTGTAAGCGATCCAACCGTTCCTTTCAGATCACACCTGCAAGGCGTAATTCCTAAACCCCTAGTCGGACCTTAGAATATCTCGTCCTACGTGCACGCACCGGGAACTTGGGAATTTAAGTATTTAATTTGTAATTTCTGTTTCAAAGTAATTTTATATTAATTAAGGGCTCTTATCTCGAAATAGGTGCTCCGACCACACGTACACAGCAGGCGGGACCCTCTCAAGGTCTGGCAGCTTGGGACTATTTGTAAGAGGACTTTGTTTTCAATCATACGCATGGTTTTATTAATGAAAGATTTATGCATATGTTTTAAATGGTATATGAGATATAATATATATTCAAATGTTGAATTTGATGTTCTTATAGCGCTTTGGCAATATATTGTGGGTGTAGGCATATTTGAGTATTGTGAGTGTGGTATATGGATTTTGGGAAATTCTATCTATATTTTCTATGTGTAGGATACTTGGGTTGTTGAGGTGAGATTGTGGAAGGATTTGAGTATGAGGGGTTGTTGAGAGAAGAAGTATGATTACACTATGTAAGTACCATCCCCTAGATGTTAGACTTCCTACATGTGGCGTTGGAATTCCTAGCATGTGGGAAGAACGTGTTATTATTAGTCTCACACGTGGCGTTGAAATTTCTGGCGTGTGAGACACTTCTCATACGTGGCGTTGGAATTTCCTGCATATGGGAAGATTATGTATATTGCTAGGCATCATCAAACATGGCGTTGGAATTTTCGGTGTGTGATAATGTAGTCTGCACGCGTAGGACTTAGTATTGGAGCTACATGTGGCGTTAGAATTTCCGACGTGTGAGCTATGGAGTTTCGTCCCCCGGTTGGACCGCTCATCCCTGGACGCAGGATAGCACTTGAAAATCTTACGGGCTAGCCAAACAATCCCCCTGTTGGAGAGTTTTCCCGGTACTTAGGTAGTGTGATGAGTATATTGTATATTTATATTTATATATTTATATCTATATATAGGTGTGAGTGTAAAGCAATTAGAGTATATGCAGTGGGTTGGGAATAGCAGTATAATTTTGGGAATGAGGTTTATGGATTCAGTGATTTGTGGTTTTAAAGGGTTTCAGAGATTAATGGTTTTGAATACTAAATAAAAGTTAGTGAATTTGCATGTTTTGATCATTATTTTTACATGGTGAGGTTATTATGTTGTTTTGAATGCAAACTCTGTTTTTGTCCACTCACATATTTTATGTTTTGAGCCCCCAGAGGGTAGTCGCTCAAGGACAGTTGCAAGCCGTGTTCAAGGCCCGAATCGTGAACTTCAGTAGATTAGGCTTCGAGTAATTTCCTTTTTACTCAATTGCTGTTGTTGTAAACGTAATCTATTAGATGCTCTGTTATTGCCAATGTTAGGTTTTACTTGTAAGGCCGGAGGCCATTTTAGTATGTACTGTTGTATGTTGAAAGAATGTTGCTGGTTGGGATCATTATGTATGACAGGATCCAACCCAAATTCCGCTTTGGAATCCGAGCCGAACACTGTGCGTGTCCGACACCTGGCGAATGTCGGGCACAAATGACCTAATTGCCCTTCTATACAAAGCACGATAAAATAACAAAGTTGACTTCTACCGAAAAATCGACAGAGTCTCCCTTGTAACTGGGTCAATACCAAAACATTTACACATGCCAAACAAGTATATATATATATATATATACAGCCAACTGCCAGCATACGTATATATACATTCAAACAGTTCAATTCTAAGTATAGGGCAAAACATCGGAGCGATTACTAAGAATTTACAAATGAGTCAATCCTTTTACAAAAAAAAAGTCCTACATCAGAAAGGAAAGCGCGGAAGGTGGAAAACGGCCTAGTGGTGGATCCCTATGCACTGCCTGGGGGCGCAAAACATTAAAAAGAGTGAGTGGACCCAAAAACAAAGTTTAGAAAATAGCATATGAACATACTAACCCCACTGTAAAAACAGTTATACAAACTAAATTATTCTTTTTATTTCTAAAATCAATGCACTCATATAATTATACATGTATATAAGCCAATCATACTCATGGTCAACATTAATTTCTTAAGGCATTGAAAACAGTTTAAAACTACCACCTAGGTGTACCCTTTATTTCTGTCAATTCCTTATATCCGTCAATTCCTTGCATCACCATGGGTGACACGTACTCGCAGGTCTCAGTGACACAAGGTCAGTCCGAGCCGCAACTCGCAAGATTCAGGGGACCGTAGTCCACCTGATCCGCATTACTCGCTCCACACGAGTTCGAGTACCAAAGAACTCAATGGGCAACTATCAAGCATGCTGACTAAACCGAAGACAACCATACAATCCGAAGGCAACAATCAATCTGAAGGCAACTTATTTACCGAAGGCAACATCTGTACATCTGGGTACCTAAGGTGCTTTAGGAAAATATAAAGTTTCTGAAGAAAATCTGTTGAATAACTGAATTTCTGTAAACTCTAAAATTCTGCTGCCATTTATCTGATAATTAACTAAAATTTCTTTTCCTATATCCTTTAAAGGGTATTCCACTCGGCAGCATGCAAAATAAAATATTCAAAAGCATAGAACAGCTTATAACACTACTCGTTGAATAAAATTTATTCAAGATCAAATACTGTAACTGAAACTGAACTGCTTAAATTTATTTGTAAAAACAAAGAGTCCACTCACTGGTAGTCCGTGCTCGCTGGACCTCTTGAAGGTCCCTCCTGCAGGTCAACTGATGCCCGGGTGCCTGATTCAAAGACCATAATATTCTATTAATACAATATAGTATTAATTTAAAAACCATGACCCCGGGCTCCTAGAAGTACGTGCGTCAAATTAAAGTTATTCTTATGCCCATAAAAGCTTTCCTTCCACTTGGGATAGTTTTGCAGTATCTTGGGACTCAAAAAGCGCTAAAGTCTCAAAAGTCAACCCGAGGTCTTGCGGGTCCATGACGTCGCAATTATGATTTGGAAGCCTCTAGAAGTTCCAATATATCTAGAACACATGTCCCGAGGGTTTGGTCTCAATTGGACGGTCAGATTGATCACGATCGTACAATCGCACGATTTCTAAACCCTAGACCTAGGGTTCGCAATTTCGGAGTATCCGGGACTCCGATTCATGAACCGTCGAATCCTACATGATTCTGAAATTGTCTAGAGTAATATATCTGAAAGATTACGATCCAACGGCTCAACTATATTGAACCCGGAAATCGCACGATATGTAAAATCCGTTCGAGGCTCAAATGGTATCCAAATTGAGATCCGTGAATTCCTACACGCTCGTGACAACATAAGGATCTCATCGAGACACAGTGCCACTGCACTACCCTCGCCCACGCACTGCCATACGAGCCGGCAGTGCTAGGTGTCCAAAGCGTTTACGTATCGCCAGAAATCTCAAAACCACAGCTCCAAACTCCTACCCTAGGTGTAACACCCTATTTGGACCCACTTTTGTTCTTGGACCTACCCCAAAAACTGACCGGAAGTGGCTGGAATCGAGATCCCAAAACCGATCGAATTTCCAATTCGAAACTCAATTACCTACATTCAAAATCGATGCAATCCTACCCAACCATCAGTTAGAGCAGCTCGAGAGGTTCAAAATCCATACCTGGATTGTCCGATTTGGTGGCCAGACGACTGAGATCGACGGCGGTGAAGTTTCTGTCAAAACAGCTCGGATTTCTGCAGTTTCCGGCCAGCACTGGTTGTTCCAAGGGCTGAGATCAATCGGAAAGGGAAGAGGAGGTGGCAGCGGTTCTAATGGGTCCCGCCTCGTGGCCGGTGGTGGTCTGTGGTGGCGACGGTGCTACAAAACTCCGTTCGAAGGGGGAGGGGGAAACTGTCACGACGGGAGAGAGAGAGAGAGAGAGAGAGAGAGAGAGAGAGAGAGAGACTGAGGGGAAGAGAGAGAAGTAAGGTTTTGTAAAAATCTAATTTTTCAAATTACCGTTTTACCCCTCGTAGTATTTTAACCGTATTTTCTTGGTTAAAGCTCCGAGTCGAGTCCACTTCGTGTCTACGGACTCATTTCGTCATGCTCTACGCTACAGTGTTGTGGAATTGTCAAATTCCTTCTCGGTCAAAAAGTTAACTCTTCGTTAATAAATTATTCCAAGGGAAAAATTGTATTTTCCTCTTAATAAATTAATCATTAACTATTAATTTAGGTTTGGGTTATTACAATATGTATTATGCAGGTTGAATTTTGTTGGGTTTGTTCAATTTACAGGAGAGACTCTGCCAAAATTTTTGTAGAAAGTCTCAGTTTTTAGTAAGTGAGCCTAGCATCGGGGTGATGTCGGTAACAAGACAGGATTCGTCTCGGTTTTCAAGGAATTCCGGGGCGGGTCCTGTCAACTTGGTATCAAAGCATTTGGTTCAATTTCCCTTGTACTCCGCACCTTGTGCGCTTCCTTAGTAGCATTAAGCGTCTAGTGTTCTGTTTTGAAAGGATGCCTCTTTGGTATGGTTGACCTCATAAGTTGTTCCAAGTACGTTTCGCGAGTTTGTTTCCTCTTACACATGGTGAATTTTGACTTCTAAGTTGTTGGATTGACTGTGAAAGTTGACTAACTCTTTTATGGAGTAGCGATTCTGATTGCAAGAAGATTTTGTTTCTTCTTCTGATGAGACCATGAGGTAACTCTTGTGGTCTCGAAACAGCTTTAACGATTGTCTGTTGGGTTTGCTAGTGTGAGCCCGAAGTTAATCTTGTTGGAAAGTTGCGATGAACGTTTAGAGAAGTTTCAGCTGAGTAATAGTAAGTCGGAGTAGGAAGTTGTTGTGAATTTAACCAAAAGAGGGTAGTGGAGATCGCTAACTAGATGATGACAAGTACATCATTGTTAGCAAAGGAACTGTTTAAGTTGAGATCGAGAGCTTCTTGGGACAAAGTTCCATGCAATTAAGTACGGGTTAGTGGAGTGCACGTAGTTTCGTACCATATGTCAGTGTTAGACCCACACCCATGACAGGAAGTTTTAGTATTTCTTTACCTATGAGAGAAGTCCTGTATGCGGATCGGGTATTCAGAAATTGTTATGTCCAAGTAGGTGATATATGGTTGGAAGCAGATTTGATTCCTTTAGATTTGGTGGATTTGGATATTATATTGGGGATGGATTGGCTGGAGAAGCATCATGCATCAGTGAATTGCTTTTGAAAGGAAGTAATGCTTCGGAGTCCAAGTCAGCCTAAAGTTATCTTCAGAGGAGAATGTAGAGTCCTCCCTACTTATCTTATCTCTGTTATCACCTTGAATCTGGAAGATATCCCCGTTGTTCGAGATTTTCCAGATGTCTTTCCAGATGATCTCCCTAGTTTACCCCCTGAAAGGAAAATCGAGTTCACTATCGAACTTCTTCCAGGCACCAACCCTATCTATCAAATTCCTTATAGGATGGCACCAACTGAGCTCCAGCAGTTGAAGACTCAGTTGCAGGAGTTAGTGGATTTGGTATTTATTCGACCCAGTGTTTCTCCATGGGGGTGCACCGGTGTTATTTGTGAGAAAGAAAGATGGGACCATGAGGCTATGTATTGATTACCGGCAGTTGAATAAAGTGACAGTACGTAACCGGTATCCTTTGCCACGGATTGATGATTTGTTCGATCAGTTGAGAGGTGCCAAGTACTTCTCTAAGATTGATTTGAGATCAAGATACCATCAGTTGACGATCAGAGAAGAGGATATTCCCAAGACAGCATTTAGAACGCGGTATGGTCATTATGAATTTCTGGTGATGCCTTTTGGACTGACAAATGCTCCAGCAGCGTTTATGGATCTCATGAACAGAGTGTTCCGACCATACTTGGATCACTTTGTGATTGTGTTCATAGACGATATCTTGGTTTACTCCAGGACTTCAGAAGGGCATAAGAAGCATCTGAGATTAGTATTGAAAACTTTGAGGAGGAAGCAGCTTTATACCAAATTCAGTAAGTGTCAATTCTGGCTGGATAAAGTGGTATTCCTCGGACATGTAATTTCAGCTGAAGGGATTTATGTTGACCCACAGAAAGTGGAGGCTATTGTGAATTGGGTACAACCCACAAGTGTGACGGAAGTACGGAGTTTTCTGGGGTTAGCAGGCTATTATCGTCAATTTGTGGAAGGGTTCTCTTCTATAGCAGCACCTCTCACTCGGTTAAGAAAGAAAGATGTTAAGTTTGAGTGGACGGAGGAGTGCGAACAGAGTTTTCAGGAGCTGAAGAATCGGTTAACCACCGCACCTGTTTTGGCTCTTCCGGATAATTCGGGGAACTTTGTGATCTACAGTTATGCATCTTTACAAGGTTTGGGATGTGTTCTGATGCAACATGATCGAGTGATTGCTTATGCCTCAAGGCAACTCAAGAAGCATGAGCAAAATTATCCCGTCCATGATTTGGAATTGGCTGCAGTAGTGTTCGCTCTTAAGATTTGGCGGCATTACTTGTATGGTGAGACGTGTCAGATTTTCACTGATCACAAGAGCCTCAAGTACTTTTTCACTCATAAGGAGTTGAATATGAGACAACGGCATTAGCTGGAATTGATTACGGACTATGATTGTACGATTGAGTATCATCCTAGCAGAGCTAATGTGGTTGCAGATGCACTGAGTAGGAAGACTACTGGGAACTTAGCTCATCTCAGAATGGCCTATCTTCCGTTGTTGGTGGAACTGCGGAAGGATGGAGTAGAATTGGGAATGACTCAACAGGGTGGAATCCTTGCTAGCTTACATGTGAGACCCATTCTGGTGGAGCGGGTAATTGCAGCCCAGTTAGAAGATCCGACACTCTGTAGGATAAGGGGAGAAGTGGAAAATGGTACACAGACAGATTATGCCATAAGGGAAGATGGAGCTTTGGTAACTAGTACTCGTCTCTGTGTGCCCAAGAATGATGATTTGAAAAGAGAAATCATGGAAGAAGCTCACTATTCCGCTTACATTATGCATCCGAGAAGTACCAAGATGTATCGGACCCTGCGGGAATATTACTCACGGCTGCATATGAATGGAGACATTGCCAAGTATGTGAGCAGATGCTTGATTTGTCAGCAAGTGAAAGCGGAGCGATAGAAACCATCAGGACTTATGCAACCACTTCCGATTCCTGAATGGAAGTGGGAACATATCACCATGGATTTTGTTTTCAAGCTTCCATGTACTTCTAAAGGACATGATGGAATTTGGGTGATAGTTGATCGCCTCACCAAATCTACTCATTTCCTACCCATCAAGGAGACATATTCTTTGTCAAAGCTAGCAAAACTCTTTGTGAATGAGATTGTGAGGTTGCATGGAGCACTTGTGTCGGACAGGGATGCTAGGTTCACTTCTCAATTCTGGAGGTGTTTACAGGAGGCTATGGGTACTAAGTTGCAATTCAGTACAGCTTTTCACCCCCAAACCGATAGACAGTCGGAAAGGACCATCCAGACTCTGGAGGACATGTGGAGGTCCTGTGTGTTGCAGATGAAGGATGCGTGGGATGCTTACCTTGCCTTGATGGAATTTGCTCATAATAACAGTTATCATTCGAGTATTGAGATGGCTCCATATGAGGTGTTGTATGGGAGGCAGTGTAGAACTCCTATTTATTGGAATGAAGTGGGTGATAAGAAATTGGAAAAGGTGGATAGTATCCGAGAAACAACCGAAAAAATGAAAGTGATTAAAGAGAAGTTGAAAACAGCACAAGACCGACAGAAGAGTTATGCGGATAATAGGTCCAAGGATCTTGAGTTTGTAGTTGGGGATTGGGTGTTCTTGAAGCTATCTCCTTGGAAGGGTGTGATGAGATTTGAGAAACATGGAAAGTTAAGCCCTCGTTACATTGGACTTTATGAGATCACATAGCGCATTGGATTTGTTGCCTACAAACTTGCATTACCCCCAGAACTATCTCGGGTCCATGACGTGTTTCATGTATCCATGTTGCGGAAGTACATGCCAGATCCTTCCAATGTGCTGGAACATCAACCTGTGGAGTTGAGTGAAGATTTGACGTATGAAGAGCAACCTATGCAGATCTTGGATAGGAAAGAACAAATGTTGCACTCCAAATCCATCCATGTAGTGAAAGTTTTGTGGAGAAGTCAAACTATGGAAGAAGCTATGTGGGAGCCCGAGGCGCAGATGCGGGCCAAGTACCCATATCTCTTCTATTGACAGATACGTGAATTTCGAGGACGAAATTTTTATATGGGGGTAGATTGTAACACCCCGACTCCAAATTTAATCCCTTATTTAATTTATTTAAGTGAAATTACGAAATTACCCTTGGGTTAGGGATAATTTGGTCATTTTTTATCCAAAAGGATTTTGGGGCAACGAGTGGTATGGTTACGTAGGTCGTATTGAGACGAGTCCGTAGACACGCGGTGGGCTTGAATCGGAGTTGTAACGAAGATTTGGCTACCAAAAGTAGTCCAGTGGCAAACTTGTAAATATATTTTGAAAAGAGTTTGGTAAAAATCATATTTTTCACCCTCCTTCTCTTTCCTCGCGCACACAGCTCTCTCTCTCTCCTTTCTCTCTCCTCGAAACCGTCTATCTCTCTCTCTCTCTCTCTCTCTCTCTCTCTCTCTCTCTCTCTCTTCGATTCTCTCAGCTCCGGCCACAGCAAAGGCCGAACCGGTCCCGATCGATTCATCTCGAAGTCCCGAACCCGAACCATCAGTTTTCCCAGTCGGAAAACCAGAGTTTCGTCGGCAATCTCGACTGGTTTGAACCGGTTTTTCACCATCGTCGTGCCGCTGGCTCCGCCGCCCAATCCTGGTGAAACAGGTGAGGATTCTTCCTCTTTTTACATGCTCTAGCTATCTATGGGGTTGGATTGGATCGATTTTGCATCTACGAAACCGATTTTGAAACCTAGGTTTTGGCCGGATTTCAAAGTGAGATTATGGCCGGTTGCTGTCCAAATTGGACCTCCTTGTAGTTGAATGAAATGATCCCTGCCTTGAGTAGTACCTAGGGTAAGAAGGGTGAGAAGTGGTGTGGAGTTTTTCCGTCGTCGAAAATTACTCTACACACCCACGCGCTGCTGGCGTGTGTAGCGGCGCATGGGCAAAGATGGTGAAGCTATATTATGTTCTAATGTAATCCTTGTGTTGTCACGAGCGCGTAGGTGTGCTTGGATTTCAATTCAGACGTCGTTTGACTATCAAACGGATTTCACATTTTGTGCGTTATCTGGGTTCGATAGGTTCTGACCGTTGGATCATCTCCAAATTAAATTATGTTGATCTAGGCACTCTTAGAAACGTGTAGTAGTTCACGGATCGTGAACCGGAGCCTCGGATGTTCTGATTCAATAATTCAAAGTTTGTGGCTTGCGATAACCGTCCAATTGTAAGCGATCCGATCGTTCCTTTTGGATCAAACCTGCAAGACGTAATTCCTAAACCTGTAGTCGGACCTTAGAATATCTCGTCCTACATGTACGCACCGGGAACTTGGGGATTTAAGTATTTAATTTGTAATTTCTGTTTCGAAGTGATTTTATATTAATTAAGGGTTCGTATCTCGAAATAGGTGCTCTGATCGCACGTACACAGCAGGCGGGACCCTCTCAGGGTCGGGTAGCTTGGGACTATTTGTGAGTGGACTTTGTTTTCAATCATACGCATGGTTTTATTAATGAAAGATTTATGCGTATGTTTTAAATGGTATATGGGATATAATATATATTCAAATGTTGAATTTGATGTTCTTATTGCGCTTTGGCAATATATTGTGGGTGTCGACATATTTGAGTATTTTGAGTGGGGTATATGGATTTTGGGAAATTCTATCTATATTTTCTATGTGTGGGGTACTTGGGTTGTTGAGGTGAGATTGTGGAAGGATTTGAGTATGAGGGGTTGTTGAGAGAAGAAGTATGATTACACTATGTAAGTATCATCCCCTAGATATTAGGCTTCCCACACATGGTGTTGGAATTTCCTGTGTATGGGAAGATTATGTATATTGCTAGGCATCATCACATATGACGTTGGAATTTCCGGTGTGTGATAATGTAGTCTGCGCACGTAAGACTTAGTATTGGAGCTACACGTGGCATTGGAATTTCCGGCGTGTGAGCTATGGAGTTTCGTCTCCCGGTTGGACCGCTCATCCCTAAACGCAGGATAGCACCTGAAAATCCTGCGGGCTAGCCAAACAATCCCCCGGTTGGATTGTTTCCCCGGTACTTAGATAGTGTGATGAGTATATTGTATATTTATATTTATATATTTATATCTATATATAGGTGTGAGTGTAAAGCAATTAGAGTATATGCAGTGGGTTGGGAAGAGCAGTATAATTTTGGGAATGAAGTTTATGGATTGAGTGATTTGTGGTTTTAAAGGGTTTCAGAGATTAATGGTTTTGAATACTAAATAAAAGTTAGTGAATCTGCATGTTTTGATCATTATTTTTACATGATGGGGTTATTATGTTGTTTTGAATGCAAACTCTGTTTTTGTCCACTCACATGTTTTCTGTTTTGGGCCCCCTAGACGATAGTGGCTCAAGGACAGTTGCAAGTCGTGTTCAAGGCCCGAATCGTGAACTTCAGTAGATTAAGCTTCGAGTAATTTCCTTTTTACTCAACCGCTGTTGTTGTAAACGTAATTTATTAGATGTTCTATTATTGTCCATGTTAGGTTTTACTTGTGAGGCCGGAGGCCATTTTAGTATGTACTGTTGTATGTTGAAAGCATGCTGCTGGTTGGGATTATTATGTATATTATGCAGGTTGAATTTTTTTGGGTTTGTTCAATTTACAAGGGAGACTCTGCCAAAATTTTGGTAGAAAGTCTCAGTTTTTAGCAAGTGAGCCTGGCATCGGGGTGATGTCGGTAACAAGACGTGATTCGTCCCGGTTTCCGAGAAATTCCGGGCTGGGTCCTGTCATTTGGATTGTTAAGCATATTGCTCCAACAAAAAAGTATGGTGTTAAACGGCCATTGCAACCCTCTGTTGATGAATGTCATCATCATCAAAATCATAATTGAAGAAATTTTGTATAGCCTTCCCACGTGAATTCATTGTAAGAAGGAGAATAAGATTGAAGGAGATTGTGTAGTCAATTAAGTAGAATAACACTTCTTAAATAGACAAGAGAATGAGATGACCTACATGTTTGAAAATAATTGAATGAAGATAGGAAAAGATAAGGAAAGATAAGGAAATCCAATAAAGTGAGATGAGCAATGGTTCAGAATATGATTGAACCCATATGATTGAAACAAGACAATAAGAGATGGGAAATAATTTAGAAAATAATTGAATGAAGATAGGAAAAGATAAGGGAATCCAATAAAGTGAGATGGACAAAGTTGAGCAATGGTTCAGAACATGATTGAAGCAAGACAATAGGGGAAATGATTCAAAAAATAATTGAAGAACGCAAGTAGAGGTGGGCAAAGTTCATAACATTATTGAATAAGGATAAAAGAATCCAATGAAGTGAAAGTAAAAATGTAAGACAACTATGGCAATGACTTTGTTTACACCATAATCAACTGAGCATACCCAGCCTCAAAGCGACTAGCACCAAGACAGCCACGCCTTTTTCGTTGCCAAAGGAAGACGCACTTCCGAGGTGCCAGACACCTGCCGAAGCTCCCTATTGCCAAACCTAATCCCCAGGACATGTGTCGCCACCACGGCGACTTGCACAAAGTCCCACATTGAAACTTTGTGCAAACTTCCCACTTTCACCTCCTTATAAATAGGGAACAGTACCTAAGTAAAAAGGGTAACTACTTTATCCCATTTACTGTTACCACTTATAGCTGACTTAAGCATTGGAGAGCCTTCGGCCGGCACCACACTGGTATTCGAAGCTTAACGATTGCTTCTCCCATTTTGTCTTCTGCAGGTCCGTCCCTTTTTTTTCACAAAGGGCCTTAGCCCTCTTCTCTGCTGAAGACTCCACACACTTCATCACTAAGTTAGACTCAATATTGGCCGGGCCATTTTGAGCATCAACAGGCTTCAATGAAGGGTTCGAATTATTTCGGGCATATGCAAAAGTAGAAGCCCCAGGGATTGCTACCTTTTTAAAAAAAATCGTGTGGTTCCATTGTTTTTAATATAAATCGTGTGCTATTTGTTTTTACTTTCAAGGTCCATGAAATAAAATGTTATTGTATTTGTTTTTATTTTTAAGTGAAATTCTATGATGTTTTGGAATTTTATTTTTTTAGATAAAAATGTTTAGAACATTAAATCATGAATATTGAAACAAAAATAATATCAAGAAAAATTAATGAGAAAAAAAATTTAGGGATTAATCATTCTTAAACAATTTAATAAAGTTGCGGACTCAAATTATGAGTCTGCAAGGTTGGAGGGAAAAAAATTTGAGTCATGAAAATACATGAATAGTTGCATTTTAGAGGATGAAAATTTGAGTTTAACCCCAATATAGTTGGAGATGGCTTTAGAAAGGCAATTTTATTAGTCCGAGTGGTTTGGTAATTAAATCAACAAATTTTTTTCTTAATTACCATCCCTAATATTATTGCCTTATCCGTTCAAAACAATTCCACATCATTGGTAATATCTAAAGAGAGAAACAAATATAAACAGTTAGTCATAATCCTGTGTGCTCAAAACACATGGTCTTGATAACAACTTCCACTCCCAGTCTGCCACTGCTGCATATTCTTCAATCAAATCTTGAGTTACCCTATCAAATCACCCCACGTGTCCAATTTAACTGAGCCCATATTCCACACATCCAGCACCATCCTCGGTTCCATCCTACGGTGCTCCACACAGCCACACAACGAAAAACAGAGAGAAAGTGCGAGAAAGCGCGAGAAAGTGAGAGAAATCAACCAAACCGGAGATGGGTAGCTCGTCGGAGGACTTCTCGGTGGTGGTACTGGCATCGGATCTGGGTATAGATGCGAGGCCATTCTTGACGAACCAGGAAAGAGAGGTCGAAGAACAAGAGAATTGGTACGACTGCCCTCAGAACCTTATTGCCGACGAGGACTTCTCCGATCTCGAGCTCTTGCAGTTCTTTCGTGTTCAGGGCCATGACAAGTCTGGAAATCGTATTTTTCGCATAGTGGGAAAATACTTTCCCGGTAAACAAACAGATCCAACTATCCTTATATGTCATTACAGTGGGTGAATTGTTCTTTAGTTAAATTAGCTGCGTAAATAAAAACCTGTTTCTCAGCTGAGATGTGTATTTTACTTGTCCATATCTGAGCTAACTGATTATATAAGCATGTCCTAATTATTTTGGCTTCGGGGTTTCGTTTGAATTTGAAGAGTTTCTATGTTTGTTTGGGTAATTGACAGTTTTTTGGGTAAACTACTTTGTGTTTTTGATCATTTTCTTGTGTTCTTTTAGGTTAAACCCTTTACTTTTATTTATCTTTTTGGGTCTTGTGGTTCCCTTGGTATGGAACAACTGGGTTTTATGGAACTGCTTTTTACTTAATTTTTAGTTTTTGAAATATGTAATGATCTGTTCTGTGAACTGTAGAAGCTGTTAATAGAATGGTACCTTTTGTGGCAGGGACTTACCTTAGGTTGCTTAATTTTGCTAATTTTTAGAAGTAGTTAAGTGTTTTTCTCGTCTAGATGTGTCTCATTGGAAACAAATTGCACTTTGTGCTTTGAGTTAAATATAACACACTCTATATAGTCAGGTTTAGTATTTCAAAGCAAGAAATTAGGGGTTGGTGATCACCGTCCTGTTCGTTGTTGACTTCAGCCTGTTTGGCATAAACCATCTTTCTCAATAATTCAATCAGAAAAAAATGGTCTTCGGTTCTGTAAGGGATACGATATCTCCCTTCTTGTACTCTGTATAAGTTATTTTTTGCTTTTAGTATGTTTTCAAATGTGAGATGGCAGGGATTCGGGCATGATGTGGGAGTATTTGACCATTGGTTGTTGAGATGTAAAAGTCAATTTTAAATACTCTTAATGGCGGGATATAATGGTGGCGTTGATGCTGATGTGAAATGGGTTCTGTTTGGAGGGAATATTGTCTTAGTTGAAACTTTTTAGGGGTTTGTTATGTCTGGTTTTGCATTTAACATTCCCAAAGAAGATCGAATTTTGCTTCCTTTTGGTTTGGATAAATTCTTTTTTATATTTATATTGGTGAGGAAAATAATTAATTCTTTGATTTTTTGTTTTCATTCTCCTTATTCTACTTTTGAAAAACCCTGTGTCACATGACAATTGTTTTAATTTGTCTGATTTTCTTTCTGCAGCTCCAGTTGTTAGTGGAGATAGGCTGAAGAGGTATATATTCCACAAATTATGCAGTGAGCTTCCAGAAGGGCCATACTGCATTGTTTACATGCATAGTACTGTGCAAAAGGAGGATAACTCCCCTGGCATAACTATCTTAAGGTGGATTTATGAAGACCTTCCTTCATATTTGAAGGACAGGCTTCAGATTGTGTACTTCATTCACCCTGGGCTCCGATCAAGACTTGTCTTTGCCACTCTTGGCCGATTCTTCTTAACTGGAGGGTAAGTGATTTCATATACTTTGTAAACCCACAACCTAATATAATAATGATTTCTCATTATTATTATTATTATAAAAAACAAACAATTTAGTGAATATAACGGAGAGTTTGTGGATTAGTATTTTGATATTATTGACATGTCTCTTGACTTTGCTTAATACTGTCTTGAAACTTGGTAATTATTTTGTTCAATGAACTGCAATTTAGACAAATCTGCCTTTGAGATAAGTAGGAAAAAAAAATCATTTTGATGGCTGATGTTGAAATTCTTCAATTTATGTTTCAAGCAACGTTATTGGATGTACTATGTAGTCATGCAGATTATGCCCAAGCATCCTCAAATGACTATATTTCCCTATTGAATCCTTGTCCAAGTTTCAGCCAACAGTGAATTGAGAGCATAATCGATGTGGTATTCGTTTTTGTTCTAAAAATTATCTTTGTTTGCAGCCTATATTGGAAAATCAAGTATGTAAGCCGCCTGCAGTACCTTTGGGAGAATATAAAGAAGGGAGAGGTGGAGATTCCTGAATTCGTAAAAGGTCACGATGATGTTCTCGAGCATAGACCGCTAACAGATTATGGCATTGAACCGGACCCTCTTCACATGATTGAGGTTCCGTCAACAGCCTACTCATTTGGACGGTATGAGGAGAGATGGGCATCAAGGGAATATACGTCTTAATTGGTACTATGTAGACAGCCCTTCCCTACTAATTGGGATTTAGGCGTCAATAAGTTGGCTTGATAGGTGGCTATCCTATATATGCATGTTTTGTACAGAATAATACTGATGCGGTGTTGAGTAGTTTGTGCTCTTAAATGCTGATTATTGCGTACTATGAGTACAACTATTGTTTACTCATACTTTATCGTACGGTTTTGGGTATTAGATTTTCTTTTTAACTTCCTGGCTTTGTTTCGTTTTCTCCTTTATCTCTGCCAGTCAGTTTCAACTCTCTCTGCTTGACCGTTCTGCTCTAGCTTAGATTTGGAGGCCTTGTCTCCTTTGTAGATTCTTCTTTGTTTTTATGTCTTTCTTCGTTTCTGATATTGAGGCTGCTAGTGCTTAAGGTGTTTGGGGTGGTTATGGTCATGGTCATCGCAATATGGTAGAGCTGGTGATGTCGATGGCGTTTAATGTTTATCTTTTTGGCTAACCTAAAAGTCTACGGAATTTAATGTCTATCTTTTTAGAGGTATCAATCTAATATAAATGAGTGATGCTGGTGTTGGTGGTGTTGGTGGTGTTGGTGGTGGTGGTGGTGGTGGTGGTGTTAGGTGTTAGGTGTGGTACTATTAAGCCAAGTTGCCAAATGACATGTCTCACATCACACACTGTGAACAAGATGATTGGTGTTAGGAAGGCCACAAGTAGGCCCTATTTGGCTTCCTCTCTGCAGCTTCCTACCTTACCCAAGAAAGGGCATCGGTGATGTTTCCTTCTATAGATCGTATCTTTTGGCATAGGTAAATTACACAAGAACTCATGTAAGATTGAATCCTAGAACTCACCCTCCAACATAGTTCTTGAGGCGAAGAAGGTATCATTAGGCTCAAAGTGAATTAATAATATTAAATCATAGCACTTTGGATGGGGCTCAAGGGAGTTATAATCTCCATCACAGGAAATGCCGCACCCATGGACATTAAGTCAGCAAAACCAAGGAGAAAGTTGGGAGCTTCAAAGGCAGGCATTACACGAACGTGAAGAGATTCCAGTCCTAGAGTGTCTCCATGATGTAAAATACATCATAGACAGTTGTGGCACAGGGGAGTCTACTCACCTCAAAATCGCTTTCGAGTGTCAATGGTGACATATGGAACATATCTAAGAGTAATCGAGCTTTCATGGTACCACCAGAGGCCAAAGTATTCCCAAAGCATGGAAACTTCCAAATCCACATTCGACCACAATTACGGTTCCTCTTTTCTAGATGACAACTTTTTTTTTATTTATAATTAAATTGTAACCTCCACTGTGACCATCTTTAATACTAAGTAAAAGGGAGTTTCTAAGCACTCTAAACTCCAGACGATGCAAGATTAAAAGATACAAAAACAGGACACCATTTTTAATTTTATAAATACTTGATAAAGCAAACTTCTAGAAGTTTGATAATTTTATAAATATAGTATGAAGAAGAAACTGAACGACGAGCCAAGGAAGAACAACACTCATCGTTTGTCTATGGCAGCAATATGTTTGCGAACAAACGTATGTACAAAAATTCCTAATCTATTAGGGTTTTTTTTTTTTTTGAGGTTTACGTGAATTTTAAATTTGAGAGCATTTGTATTTATTTAGATGAGCTTTTTGCCATATTTGAAATTAATACAAAATTTGATATTTTTGAAATAAGAGGTGAAGTTTTGGCTATTTTTGTAAATTTTCCGATCCCAAATACTAAAGAGGGAAGGAGGAGCAGAGGAAGAAAAAAAGAAAGGAAAAAACGGAAAAATGCTCAGAGCTCTCACTCTCAGACGCTCACTCCAGTCCCTCCACCACCACCACCACCTCAAGACACACATTTCCACCGCCATCCCCCAAAACCCACTGAACCCATTAGGCCCAGCACGCGCATGTTCCAGTCTTTCATCGCCATCAGCATCTTCATCAGCCTCTGAGCTCCGCAAGTACTTGGGCTACACAGCCCTCGTCTTGTTCTCCGCTGCAGCCACCTACTACTCCTTCCCTTTCCCTGAAAACGCCAAGCACAAAAAAGCCCAGATTTTCCGCTATGCTCCTCTGCCCGAGGAGCTACACACAGTCTCCAACTGGAGCGGGACCCATGAGGTCCAGACCCGGGTTTTCCACCAGCCTGAGACCCTTGAGGAGCTGGAAAAGGTTGTCAAGGATGCCCATGAGAAGAAAACCCGGATTCGGCCTGTCGGGTCCGGGTTGTCCCCGAATGGGATTGGATTGTCCAGGGCTGGAATGGTCAATTTGGCGCTGATGGATAAGGTTTTGGAGGTGGATAAGGAGAAGAAGAGGGTGAGAGTGCAAGCTGGGATAAGGGTGCAGGAATTGGTGGATGGGATCAAGGAACATGGCCTTACTCTGCAGAACTTTGCCTCCATTAGGGAGCAGCAGATTGGTGGCATTTTGCAGGTTGGTTTGTTTTTTTGTTAAGTTTGATGTGGGTTTTGGTTTAACTGTTTCCAATTGAGTGGCCTTATCACATTTTGATTTTTGTTAATACGATCTTTCTCTTTGCCTCATGTTCATATGCGTGTAGGTTGGTGCACATGGTACTGGTGCAAAATTGCCTCCGATGGATGAACAGGTGATCAGTATGAAGCTGGTCACTCCTGCTAAGGGAACAATAGAAATCTCTAAAGAGAAAGATCCAGAGCTGTTTTATTTAGCCCGGTGTGGCCTTGGTGGCCTTGGAGTGGTTGCTGAAGTCACCATCCAGTGCGTTGAGAGACAGGAGCTTGTAGAGCACACTTCTGTTTCAAACATGGAAGAGATCAAGAAAAATCATAAGTAATTATTTATTCCTTTCATTGTTAGATTTATTGGTTTATCTTTCATTCAGATAGTAAGTACAAAATGCATGAGTGTTCCTTGCAAGTTGCAAATTGCAACAAGTTTATGGAAAGATGAAAACTATTGAGTGTGAGGCAACCATTGTTTGGTTTGGAGCTAGGGTTTTACAATGTTTTAAGGGATGGTGAAAACACTTCGATTGAGTGATGAGATTTGGTGGCTTGTAATGCAAACCCTTCATTGAATTTCATCTAGTGATATATTTTTTTTTTGGAAGAAAAAAGAGAAACTACAATAAAAACCACTCACAAAAAAGGTAAGTTAGAAAAAGCTCAAATTTTGAAAATTTTAGTCTCACTTCACAGCTGCTAACAATACAACATTATAAAAGAATGGTCATTTCAGCTAGTGATAGCAACACTTTCTGGTGAAACATAAAAATTGTCGATCACTGATGCATCAACATGTACATGTGGTTCTTAAATCTAAAGTCATTGCTTAGTAAGGGTAAGCTGTATGTACTGTTTTTTCTTATTTATAACGAATTCTTCTCTCACTCTGTATGTCCTGTTCTTGCTTATTTTTAACGAATTCTCTCTCTCTCTCTCTCTCTCTCTCTCTCTCTCTCTTATATTTTGACTCACTGTGCGCTTATGCACTATTAATATTATAGCGCGATATGGAATCTGGAAATGAATGATACATGATCTGTTTGTTTCACAGGAAATTACTATCTGAGAATAAACATGTGAAGTACCTTTATATTCCATATAGCGACACTGTTGTGGTTGTGACATGTAACCCTGTATCAAAATGGAAAGGTCCCCCAAAGTTCAAACCCAAATATAGCAGCGATGAAGCCATACAGCATGTTCGAGATCTCTACAAGGAATGCCTCCAGAAGTGCAGGTAAAGTTGTTTCCTGGTCCTGTCAACCATATAATCTAGCAAGATATTTTCTCCTGTTTGAGCTGAAGGACAATAAGCTGTACAGGCTGAATGTCTCTTATTCCCTTTTATCATTTATCATTTTCTTTATTTTCATATTCTCTTGGCTTAGAGGACCTGTGCAAGTGCAATAAAGTAAAGGCATCAAAGTACTGCTAGAGCTATGTGGTGAAATGGGAAACAAAAACTTTTTGCAACATGGTCTTAAATGACTGCTCTTTTTCTTTCATTTCTCTGTTTCAATGTTCAGTGGCTTTGATATTCCAGATTTCTTACTAATAGAACTTGGAACTCTGTTTATATACTGTTAAGACAATACTCATTAGCACTTAATATAGATGCATACGCTTATACTCTTGTAAGCTTGGGCAAGGTTGGTTGGGGTTGGTTTAACCAAGGTCAACCCAGGTCGTGAAATCCCAACTGGAATGTTGTATGCAGGTTGGTGGGCATGGATTGCGAACTCCTAGAGCTGTTTTTGGTGTTGTTGTGTTAGCATAAAACGGATTACTGGTCCTCCATTGTTCTTCCTCTATTATCTGTTCTTTTTTGCTTCATATACTCAAAAACTCCCATATTGCTATTGTGCTGATTCATCTGTTCGTTGCAGCTAACCATTTACACATTTTACTTGCAGTGTAGTTCCAGTTAAGAATGACGTGGACATAAATGAGCTGTCATTTACAGAGTTGAGAGATAAACTGCTTGCCCTAGATCCCCTCGACAAAGATCATGTTGTAAAAGTTAATCAAGCTGAGGCTGAATTCTGGAGGAAGTCAGAGGGATACAGAGTGGGATGGAGTGATGAAATTCTGGGCTTTGATTGTGGTGGTCAACAGTGGGTTTCAGAAACTTGTTTTCCAGTTGGAACCCTTTCCAAACCGAGCTTGAAAGACCTTGAATACATAGAAGATGTAAAGCAGCTCATAGAGAAGAACGAGGTACCAGCACCTGCTCCAATAGAGCAGCGCTGGACAGCATGCACTAAGAGCCCCATGAGTCCAGCTTCAAGTACAAAAGACGATGATATATTTTCGTGGGTAATTTCATGAACCAATGTTTCTTCGCATTGTTCTTTATATCTCTTGGGTTAATTGCATATGCATATCTTGAATTAGAAAGGTGTCAGTGGTATAAAAACGTTAATCACTTGTTGACCATGCATACAAGACAATTTTAGGGTTAAGGTTTTTTTTTTTTTTTTTTACCTTGATAAAGCATGATAGATGAATTGGTGGTACAAGTCTTCTGGGGTTTAGTGTAAAAGTATGTTCCCTTTACATTGAACATACGGAGGATGTTTGTGCTTATTGCTGGTGTTTCTGGCATAGGTTCTAACATGAACATGACATATTTATTAAATAGGTAGCACATCTCTACCTGTGTAACCTGTTAATAAACAGATTTCATCCAGAACCCATTGACCCGTGTAATAAATGGATCTTGTTAATGATATGACATGATACAACCCACTTGAAATAGGTCACCATTTAACACCTTTATGAGAATTCAACCTACTTCGCTTGTATTTGTTTTTATAAGAACCAAACTTTATGAGTAAAGTGACAGAAAATACGTAGGATGAACAAGAAGTCCGTCAAAAACTAATTTGTCTACGACCAAAAAAAAAAAAAACTCCAAAGAATGAAAAAGATGAGGTACTATAGTATCTTAATTTTGTACACCTATTTAACTTGTTTAGTATCTTGTATCTTACATCCAACCCAACAACAGTTGACAATGGGTAGAGACGCCCAAGGGCATCATGTATCTTAGTACTACTCTGCGAGGCTTTACTTCCACGATGTGGTACAGTACTCTCAACACTATATACAAATTATAAATTAAGAATGCGCACCCAATTTTAATAGGAATAGAATTGGCCAATGGTACTTTTAGGTTTTTTCAACTACTAAAAGTAAATACTTAATTTTGCATTGGACAATTGAGAAAAAGGTTTTTGTGAAAATGATTTAAATGTGACAAAAAACAATCAACCACCAAGTAAATAAGTGTAGTAACATACAATGATCATATTAGTATCCATATCCTTATTTGGGGCCGTATCTGTATTGGATACTCACCCTGGCCAAAATATTACACACCTCTGCTATGTTACATGTATGTGGAATTAGTTAACTCTCTTATCAAATGCTGTTACCAACTACAATGCTCATGTGTAAAAGCTGTTTTAAATTTTGTATCAGGTTGGTATAATCATGTACCTTCCTACAACGGATGCCCGCCAAAGAAAGGAAATTACAGAAGAGTTTTTCCACTACAGGCGTCTGACCCAAGTACAGTTGTGGGATAAGTATTCCGCTTATGAACACTGGGCAAAGATTGAGGTATTAAATGTCATCTTAGATGATTGTCTTCGTAGAATCTTTCTAAAATGATGTTACCACCATGATATTATGGAATCCTGAAGAGTGAATTTATTGTTTTCAATACCCTCAAACTCATGCTAAATTTCCAACATCTTAGCAAACTTAATTTTTTACAGGGTTTGCATTCACTTGCAATCTCAACAACAAATTTTTTTCTAAGGCAACACCTTTTGTAACGTGTCCAGATTAAAGTTGTTTTGTAGCTGATCAAGCTGCTTCTTTTAGGAATTCTACCAATTTATCTTTTGTAAAATGGCTGAATAAAACATGTTATATTATCACTGTTGTGCATTTTATTTAGACATGCGTATCGTGCACAGGTTCCAAAGGACAAAGAAGAGCTTGCCTCTCTCCAGGCCAGGCTAAGAAAGCGTTTTCCAGTTGATGCATACAATAAAGCACGAAAGGAGTTGGACCCGAGCAGGATCCTTTCAAATAACAAGCTGGAAAAGCTGTTCCCATTATCAGATACCATTTGAGAAGCATCCTTCAGTGGTTAGTTATTGATTAATATGGCTTTTCACTAAATTTGAATGCATTTTAGCTTCAATAAAAAAAAATTCCGCCAAATCTGCCTTGAGCA
Source organism: Prunus persica (assembly GCF_000346465.2). Classification (NCBI taxonomy): domain Eukaryota; kingdom Viridiplantae; phylum Streptophyta; class Magnoliopsida; order Rosales; family Rosaceae; genus Prunus; species Prunus persica. The sequence goes on from NC_034015.1 coordinate 8,238,453, forward strand.
TCTTTAGACCTAGGAATATAACTGTAAATTTAAGGGGAAACATGAGATGCGATGTGGTGTATTATTACGTTTATTGATAATGGTAAAAAGGAAAAACCTTTTGGACACAGCCTTCGATCTCAAATATATTGACTTTCTCGATAAAAATTGCTTGTTTGAAAAATTGGGAAGTGCCAAAACAATTCAATTAGGGTCTATGTGTGTGTACCTCGCATACCCTGAGTAATAGTGAGCAAATATTGTGTAGAAAATATGTTTAACCCATTCAAAAAAGTGGGGTGTATGTCAAATGTTCTTGTTGCGTTGATGTAACTTGTATAATGTACTTACGTATAAGGAGAATAGACAGACGCAGGGAAAAATAAGAAGAGAGCAGAAAAGGAAAATATGATGGTATATTATTACAATATGTGGATACACAGGGAAAAATAATAACAGTCAGGCAACCGCCCCAAGCTAAACAAAGATACAAGAGTAAGCTAGGAAGCTATTATGGTAGTCGTGCTTATGGTAAATTCAGAAGCATTCCTCACAAAGCCAACAGCAGCATAAGGCGAAGAGGCTGCACCAATAGATATCACAAAAAGAAACAAAATGATTAGCATCAATTGACAGGACTAGGGAAAAAAGTAGGCAGTTTTGAATGCTACAAGTATAGGACGAATAGGTTCCACTATGAGGAGATCCATAGTGCTCGGGGATGCAGTAATTTGGGTTTTAGGTATAAGTCCACTAATTTCTGCAGTGATTCTATTGGATTTTGGCTTGTGAGTTTTTTTATTTTATTTTTATTTTTTAATACAATCGATAGTCTAAACTACAAGGGGGAGGAGGTTGCTCACATACACTACTAATGGGCCATGATGTTAGAACTTGAGACCATTGGTCTGCAAGTCAAGGCTCTTTCCCACTGGGCTAGACGCCGTTGGTGACTTATGAGTTTGGTTGCAGGTCTCCCGCTTTTCTAAGATTTAAGACATTTTTACAATGATGATTGAAAGGAAAAAAAACTGATGCAAAATAAGATGTCTAACAACTTACCATCCCTCAATAAAGCCCCTGTCTCCTTTCTTTTTTGTCCGAGGCCTAAACTTCTTCCCAGTTGGGGGATTCTCAGATGCAGTTGGGTATCCTTCAAACCAAAACCATATTTAAAAATAAATTAAAATTAAAAATTAAAAAAACAGAAGTGAGTCCTGCTATATCATAAGGATAAAAATAAAATTTGTCGCACAGAAAGAAGGTACCTGCTGGAGGTTGGTTCTCTTGTGCCTGTTTCTTGGCCATCTTGGGGAAGAAACAGCAGAAGCTATGACCTAACTTGAGACGAAAGATCAAATTCGATTCAAAGATCAGTGTCTAGGTGACTCTAGTATAAATCTGTATGTGGTAGTGTAAATGTTGATTCATCTATATATATATAGAGGCTCATGAACCCTATAATGGTATAATGGAGTAAAGATTCTGATATTGGTCGGCTTCTAGTAATGTAATGTCTAAAGAGCCTTTTTCTAAAGGCAGAGCATATTGTGGATTTGAGTTTGGTTATGAATCTGTCCAGCTGACATGTGGTTCTGATTCTTGAGAGAGGGCTCCAGATACGTCCTTCAACTTTTGGCTACTATCATCTTCTCAGCATCAATTGTTTGAAGCCAGATTGGTGAGCCAAAATTTGCATTAAAACACTGAAATAAAGCAAAGGTTCATCCACGTCACACAATTCCAAAAGCAAGCAGGAAAGGCTAATAAAAGGCAAGAAAACAAGGTCCTAAATCCAAAAGACATGCGGGTTGCTTTTGATTTGGATTCTTTACTTGCTGAAGAGGAGAATAAAAAGCAGTGGAAAAAGCATAAAAAGAGTCGATAAAAGGTGTGAAAACAAGAATTCTCTACACAGGTTTTCAATCAGTGATAATTGTTCACAATTTTAATGCTTATTTATACAGAGAATATATGCTTCCGCTATTTTATAAAAGAAATGCATTAAGAACAAGGTGTTCACATTTGCTCCTGTGAGCTGCGATTTTTTAATTTATCTTTAAAAAATTTAATAATTTTTTTAGAGACAACTAGATTTTTTTAATTTTTAATTTTAATTTTCTCATGCAGCTCAAATTTTTTGTCCACATCAGTATCAGTATAAAGTGGGGTTCAAAACGTGCCACATGGGCATAAAACAGCTGACTTGATAATCAACCCAGGAAAAGGCAAACATTGCAATGTTTTAACTTGAGGTTTAGGGTTAATTTTAACAACTATTATATTTATTATAATGTGGATTTGCATAATGTTAATGGCTTATTTAACATGTTGATGTGGTTTATAAATTGTTTTGTTGATTTAAAATTATATGGACTTTTTCGACAACAGTTCATGGGTAAATTGAACCTGTTTTGATTTTAAATGAATTTTCTTAGTGTTTAGAGAAATGGATGGTATTTTTTGGTGAATGACCATATCATGTTGTGATTGTATTGATGGTATTCACGTGTGTGTATATATATAGAAATTCTCATATGCCAATATTCTGTCATTATTATCATGCGAACGCTATATATTTTCTACTACCCCTCCATGCTTTCTTTCCTGTTTATAATGACATTCGCACGATAATAACGTGAGGACATCTGGATGAGAGAATAACAGTATAATATAACGATGAAAATGTCTTTATTCCCCCGATTGGAAGATTGCTATGAAGGCATGATCGTGGCAAATAATAAAAGTTAATTCTCTCAAACTTAATGCCCGTGGCAAAATAATAAAACTTATTTTGGGTAATAAGTGATTTTTAGAAAAAATTTGGGAAACCCAACCCGTTTGGTAAATTATGAGAAAATATCTTATTGTTAAAAATTGTTGTGAGAAAAAGCTATAAGGGAAAGCAGCTAATGAAGTGCTTTCATTTTCTAATTATTCGGAAATCAGTTTCAAAGAGGCGTTAGGTTTAATGATTATGCGAGAATCATTTTATGATTATGCAGGAATTAGTACCAACAACACTTTTAACAAAAAAGTTTACCAAATGCTAAACTGCTTTCTTTCACAACAAATCTGATTGTGATTATTTTCACAGCACAGCAATGCCAAACTGGCCCTTAGTCGCACAAAATTGAGTTTGAGAAATTATTTGAATTGTTTTCTAAATCAAAATTATATTTTAAAGCATCAAATATGGAGAAAATGTCATAATGATTTCGCAGAATTTTGATTTACTTTTATGAGTTTTATAAATTGATTATGAATTTTGGAAGTTTAAACATTGAAAATAACAATAAATTGAAGGCAATGACATGAGGCAGCGTCTGACTGGTTAGCATTCAATTCGACTGAAATGTGTCACTCACTTGTGCAGCCACTTGTTATTTAGGTTTTCTTTTTATATTTTGTTATTGTTTTTCTTAAAAAATTCACAAAAATTATTTTAAAAAATCAGAAAAATAAACCAAAATTTGCTAAAAACTCCTTACAGCCTCTGAGCTCCGCAAGTACTTGGGCTAAACAGCCCTCGTCTTGTTCTCCGCTGCAGCCACCTACTACTCCTTCCCTTTCCCTGAAAACGCCAGGCGCAAAAAAGCCCAGATTTTCCGCTATGCTCCTCTGCCCGAGGAGCTCCACACAGTCTCCAACTGGAGCGGGACCCACGGGGTCCAGACCCGGGTTTTCCACCAGCTTGAGACCCTTGAGGAGCTGGAAAAGGTTGTCAAAGATGCCCGTGAGAAGAAAACCCGAATTCGGCCTGTCGGGTCCGGGTTGTCCCCTAATGGGATTGGATTGTCCAGGGCTGGAATGGTCAATTTGGCCTGATGGATAAGGTTTTGGAGGTGGATAAGGAGAAGAAGAGGGTGAGAGTGCAAGCTGGGATAAGGGTGCAGGAATTGGTGGATGGGATCAAGGAACATGGCCTTACTCTGCAGAACTTTGCCTCCATTAGGGAGCAGCAGATTGGTGGCATTTTGCAGGTTGGTTTGTTTTTTTGTTAAGTTTGATGTGGGGTACGGTTTAACTCTTTCCAATTGACTGGCTTTATCACATTTTGATTTTTGCTAATATGATCTTTCTCTTTGCCTCATGGTCATATGCGTGTAGGTTGGTGCACATGGTACTGGTGCAAAATTGCCTCCGATGGATGAACAGGTGATCAGTATGAAGCTGGTCACTCCTGCTAAGGGAACAATAGAAATCTCTAAAGAGAAAGATCCAGAGCTGTTTTATTTAGCCCGGTGTGGCCTTGGAGTGGTTGCTGAAGTCACCATCCAGTGCGTTGAGAGACAGGAGCTTGTAGAGCACACTTCTGTTTCAAACATGGAAGAGATCAAGAAAAATCATAAGTAATTATTTTTTCCTTTCATTGTTAGATTTATTGGTTTATCTTTCATTCAGATAGTAAGTGCAAAATGCATGAGTGTTGCTTGCAAGTTGCAAATTGCAACAAGTTTATGGAAAGATGAAAACTATTGAGTGTGAGGCAACCATTGTTTGGTTTGGAGCTAGGGTTTTACAATGTTTTAAGGGATGGTGAAAACATTTCGATTGAGTGATGAGATTTGGTGGCTTGTAATGCAAACCCTTCATTGAATTTCATCTAGTGATATATATTTTTTTTGGAAGAAAAAAGAGAAACTACAATAAAAACCACTCACAAAAAAGGTAAGTTAGAAAAAGCTCAAATTTTGAAAATTTTAGTCTCACTTCACAGCTGCTAACAATAAAACATTATAAAAGAATGACCATTTCAGCTAGTGATAGCAACACTTTCCAGTGAAACATAAAAATTGTCGATCCCTGATGCATCAACATGTACATGTGGTTCTTAAATCTCAGAAGTCATTGATTAGTAAGGGTAAGCTGTATGTACTGTTTTTTCTTATTTATAACGAATTCTTCTCTCACTCTGTATGTCCTGTTTTTGCTTATTTTTAACTCTCTCTCTCTCTCTCTCTCTCTCTCTCTCTCTCTCTCTCGTATTTTGACTCACTGTGCGCTTATGCACCATTAGTATTATAGCGCGATATGGAATCAGGAAATGAATGATACATGATCTGTTTGTTTCACAGGAAATTACTATCTGAGAATAAACATGTGAAGTGCCTTTATATTCCATATAGCGACACTGTTGTGGTTGTGACGTGTAACCCTGTATCAAAATGGAAAGGTCCCCCATAGTTCAAACCCAAATATAGCAGCGACGAAGCCATACAGCATGTCTGAGATCTCTACAAGGAATGCCTCCAGAAGTTCAGGTAAAGTTGTTTCCTGGTCCTGTCAACCATATAATCTAGCAAGATATTTTCTCCTGTTTGAGCTGAAGGACAATAAGCTGTACAGGCTGAATGTCTCTTATTCCCTTTTATCATTTATCATTTTTTCATATTCTCTCGGCTTAGAGGACCTGTGCAAGTGCAATAAAGTAAAGGCATCAAAGTACTGCTAGAGCTATGTGGTGAAATGGGAAACAAAAAGTTTTTACAACATGGTCTTAAATGACTGCTCTTTTTCTTTCATTTCTCTGTTTCAATGTTCAATGGCTTTGATATTCTAGATTTCTTACTACTAGAACTTGGAACTCTGTTTATGTACTGTTAATACAATACTCATTAGCACTTAATATAGATGCATACGCTTATACTCTTGTAAGCTTGGGCAAGCTTGGTTGGGGTTGGTTTAACCAAGGTCAACCCAGGTCGTGAAATCCCAACTGGAATGTTGTATGCAGGTTGGTGGGCATGGATTGCAAACTCCTAGAGCTGTCTTTGGTGTTGTTGTGTTAGCATAAAACGGATTACTGGTCCTCCATTGTTCTTCCTCTATTATATGTTCTTTTTTGCTTCATATACTCAAAAACTCCCATATTGCTATTGTGTTGATTCATCTGTTCGTTGCAGCTAACCATTTACACATTTTACTTGCAGTGTAGTTCCAGTTAAGAATGACGTGGACATAAATGAGCTGTCATTTACAGAGTTGAGAGATAAACTGCTTGCCCTAGATCCTCTCGACAAAGATCATGTTGTAAAAGTTAATCAAGCTGAGGCTGAATTCTGGAGGAAGTCAGAGGGATACAGAGTGGGATGGAGTGATGAAATTCTGGGCTTTGATTGTGGTGGTCAACAGTGGGTTTCAGAAACTTGTTTTCCAGTTGGAACCCTTTCCAAACCAAGCTTGAAAGACCTTGAATATATAGAAGATGTAAAGCAGCTGATAGAGACGAACGAGGTACCAGCACCTGCTCCAATAGAGCAGCGCTGGACAGCATGCACTAAGAGCCCCATGAGTCCAGCTTCAAGTACAAAAGACGATGATATATTTTCGTGGGTAATTTCATGAACCAATGTTTCTTCGCATTGTTCTTTATATCTCTTGGGTTAATTCCTTATGCATATCTTGAATTAGAAAGGTGTCAGTGGTATAAAAACGTTAATCACTTGTTGACCATGCATACAAGACAATTTTAGGGTTAAGCTTTTTTTTATTTTACCTTGATTAAGCATGATAGATGAATTGGTGGTACAAGTCTTCTGGGGTTTAGTGTAAAAGTATGTTCCCTTTACATTGAACATACGGATGATGTTTGTGCTTATTGCTGGTGATTCTGGCATAAGGTTCTAAAATGAACATGACATATTTATTAAATAGGTAACATATCTCTATCTGTGTAACCTGTTAATAAACAGATTTCATCCAGAACCCATTGACCTGTGTAATAAATGGATCTTGTTAATGATATGACATGCTACAACCCACTTGAAATAGGTCACCATTTAACATCTTTATGAGAATTCAACCCACTTCACATGTATTTGTTTTTATAAGAGCCAAACTTTATGAGTAAAGTGACAGAAAATTCGTAGGATGAACGAGAAGTCCGTCAAAAACTAATTCGTCTACGACCGGAAAAAAAAAAAAAAAAAAACCTCCAAAGAATGAAAAAGATGAGGTACTGTAGTATCTTGTAATTTTGTACACCTATTTAACTTGTTTAGTATCATGTATCTTACATCCAACCCAACAACAGTTGACAATGGGTAGAGACGCCCAGGGCATCATGTATCTTAGTACTACTCTGCGAGGCTTTACTTCCACGATGTGGTACAGTACTCTCAACACTATATACAAATTATAAATTAAGAATGTGCACCCAATTTTAATAGGAATAGAATCGCCCAATGGTACTTTTAGATTTTTTCAACTACTAAAAGTAAATACTTAATTTTGCATTGGACAATTGAGAAAAAGGTTTTTTTGAAAATTATTTAAATGTGACAAAAAATTGTAAACCACCAAGTAAATAAGTGTAGTAACATACAATGATCATATTAGTTTCCATATCCGAATTTGGGGCCGTATCTGTATTGGATACTCACCCTGGCCAAAATATTACATATCTCTGCTACGTTACATGTATGTGGAATTAGTTAAATCTCTTATCAGATGCTGTTACCAACTACAATGCTCATGTGTAAAAGCTGTTTTAAATTTTGTATCAGGTTGGTATAATCATGTACCTTCCTACAACGGATGCCCGCCAAGTACAGTTGTGGGATAAGTATTCCGCTTATGAACACTGGGCAAAGATTGAGGTATTAAATGTCATCTTAGATGATTGTTTTTTTAGAATCTTTCTAAAATGATGTCACCACCATGATATTATGGAATCCTGAAGAGTGAATTTATTGTTTTCAATACCCTCAAACTCATGCTAAATTTCCAACATCTTAGCAAACTTAATTTTTTACAGGGTTTGCATTCATTTGCAATCTCAACAACAAATTTTTTTTCTAAGGCAACACCTATTGTAACGTGTCCAGATTAAAGTTGTTTTGTAGCTGATCAAGCTGCTTCTTTTCGGAATTCTACCAATTTATGTTTTGTAAAATGGCTGAATAAAACATGTTATATTATCACTGTTGTGCATTTTATTTAGACATGCGTATCGTGCACAGGTTCCAAAGGGCAAAGAAGAGCTTGCCTCTCTCCAGGCCAGGCTAAGAAAGGGTTTTCCAGTTGATGCATACAATAAAGCATGAAAGGAGTTGGACCCGAGCAGGATCCTTTCAAATAACAAGCTGGAAAAGCTGTTGCCATTATCGGACACCATTTGAGAATCATCCTTCAGTGGTTAGTTATTGATTAATATGGCTTTTCACTAAATTTGAATGCATTTTAGCTTCAATAAAAAAAAAAATTCTGCCAAATCTGCGTCGAGCATCTTTAGACCTAAGAATATAACTGTAAATTCAGAAGCATTCCTCACAAAGCCAACAGCAGCATAAGGCAAAGAGGCTGCACCAATAGATATCACAGAAGAAACAAAATGATTAGGCATCAATTGACAGGACGAGGGAAAAAAGTAGGCAGTTTTGAATGCTACAAGTATAGGACGAATAGGTTCCACTATGAGGAGATCCATAGTGCTCGGGGATGCAGTAATTTGGGTTTTAGGTATTAAGTCCACTAATTTCTGCAGTGATTCTATTGGATTTTGGCTTGCGAGTTTTAGTTTTTATTTTATTTTTGATTTTATTTAATTTTATTTTAAAATACAATTGATAGTTTAAACTACAAAGGGGAGGGGATTGCTCACACACACACTACCAAGGGATCATGAGGTTAGAACTTGAGACCATTGGTCTGCAAGTCAAGGCTCTTGCCCACTAAGCTAGACCCCATTGGTGACTTATGAGTTAGGTAGCAAGTCTCCTGCTTTTCTAAGATTTAAGAAATTTTTACAAAGATGATTGAAAGGAAAAAAACTGATGCATAAGATGTCTAACAACTTACCATCCCTCAATAACGCACATGTCTATCATTTTTGTCCGAGGGCTAAACTTCTTCCCAGTTGGGGGATTCTCAGTTGCAGTTGGGTATCCTTCAAACCAAAATCATATTTAAACAAAACAAAAACAAAAACAAAAGTGAGTCCTGCCATATCATAAGGATAAAAATAAAATTTGTCGCACAGAAAGAAGGTACCTGCTGGAGGTTGGTTCTCCTGTGCCATCTTGGCGAAGAAACAGCAGAAGCTATGATCTAACTTAGGACGAAAGATCAAATTCGATTCAAAGATCGGTGTAAATGTTTATATTGTTGTAAAATAACTGGGATATGTGCGAATATTGAGCTGCACGTAAAGTAGATGAGACACAGTATTTAACGAGGTTCGGCTATGCCTACGTCCCCGGAGAGCAGCAGTAGTAACTTTTTCACTATGTAAAATAATAGGGCTACAACTTTAGTGTTTACAATATATATGGCTCACTCAATTTTCTCTCTTGGAGAATTTCTATCTTGCTCTCTTTCCTCTCAACTCACTCACCCTCTTTCTTCCTTCTCTTCCTCTTCTCTAAGCTCACCCTTCTCTTGACGGAGCGCACCATACGTTAAATAAAAGTAAACGTGCGGTAAAGTAAATTCATAAAGTATGAGGGTTAATTCCACATCATACTTTAAGTAAAAGTAAATTTGCGATAAAGTAAACATGCTTGTATGGGCACTAATTCTGCTCCATACATTTAAATAAAAGTAAAGGCGTTGACGATAAACCTGCACCACCCTTTTAAATAGATATTGTCGTATGGGTAATAAAACTACACCATACAGTAATTAAAATAAATAAGGGGTTAAAACCACCACCGAATAAAATAAAAAAAATGTTAGTATTAGTAACGGTCTCCCACTGATAATATGTTTAGTATTACTAAGGGTCCATTTTTGTTAGTGGTTAGTAATAGAAAAGTGAATAGATATAGCATATTATATTACCATCAACTTTTCATATATATATATTATACAATGGTTAGTAGTATAAATAATAGTGTAGCACAAAAATTATACCTGAGAGCTTCTCGTGCTGATAACGTGTTGTAAAATAACGGGATTATGCGAGAAGATTGAGCTGCACGTAAAGTAGATGAGACACAGTATTTAACGAGGTTCGGCTATGCCTACGTCCCCGGAGAGCAGCAGTAGTAACTTTTCCACTATATAAAATAATAGGGCTACAACTTTAGTGTTTACAATATATATGGCTCACTCAATTTTCTCTCTTGGAGAATTTCTCTCTTGCTCTCTTTCCTCTCAACTCACTCACCCTCTTTCTTCCTTCTCTTCCTCTTCTCTAAGCTCACACTTCTCTTGATGGAGGTATCTATTTATAGGTCTAAGACATTGGTGGTTCACCTCACAATATAATTGGTAGACAACATCATTAATATTCTTCAATCAATTGGGTAGTGGTTTGGTTTGGTGGGTGTGAGTTGGCTATGTGGGCTTCACCTATTCTTCTTTACTTATTCTTCTTTACAACATATATATATATATATTGGAATAATGGAATAAAGATATTGGTCAGCTTCTGGTTATGTAATGTCTAAAGAGCCTTTTGCATTAAAACACTGAAATATATGCTGAAGAGGAGAATAAAAAGCAGTGGAAAAAGCGTAAAAAGAGAATATATGCTTCCACTATTTGATAAAAGGTGTGAGAACAAGAACTCTCTACAGAGAACAATTGTTCACAATTTTAATGCTGTTGTAAAGAAGAATAAGTAAAGAAGAATAGGTGAAGCCCACATAGCCAACTCACACCCACCAAACCAAACCACTACCCAATTGATTGAAGAATATTAATGATGTTGTCTACCAATTATATTATGAGGTGAACCACCAATGTCTTAGGCCTATAAATAGATACCTCCATCAAGAGAAGTGTGAGCTTAGAGAAGAGGAAGAGGGTGAGTGAGTTGAGAGGAAAGAGAGCAAGAGAGAAATTCTCCAAGAGAGAAAATTGAGTGAGCCATATATATTGTAAACACTAAAGTTGTAGCCCTATTATTTTACATAGTGGAAAAGTTACTACTGCTGCTTTCCGGGGACGTAGGCATAGCTGAACCTCGTTAAATGCTGTGTCTCATCTACTTTACGTGCAGCTCAATATTCGCACATATTCCAGTTATTTTACAACACGTTATCAGCACGAGAAGCTCTCAGGTATAATTTTTGTGCTACACTATTATTTATACTACTAACCATTGTATAATATATATATATATATATGAAAAGTTGATGGTAATATAATATCTATTCACTTTTCTATTACTAACCACTAATAAAAATGGACCCTTGGTAATACTAAACATATTATCAGTGGGAGACCGTTACTAATACTAACATTTTTCTTATTTTATTCGGTGGTGGTTTTAACCCCTTATTTATTTTAATTACTGTATGGTGTAGTTTTATTACCCATACGACAATATTTATTTAAAAGGGTGGCGCGGGTTTATCGTCCACGTCTTTCTTTTTATTTAAAAGTATGATGTGGAATTAACCCTCATACTTTATGAATTTACTTTACCGCACATTTAATTTTATTTAAGATATGGTGTGGAATTAACGTCCATATAGCAAGCAATTTATTTTATCGCACATTTACTTTTACTTAAAGTATGATGAGGAATTAACCCTCATACTTTATGAATTTACTTTACCGCACATTTACTTTTATTTAACGTATGGTGCGGGTTTATCGTCCATACAAGCAATTCATTTACCAATAATTTAATTTACAAGCAATTTATTTTATGGATTAATTGTGTGGTATGATGAGTTTTTTTTTACAAGGATACAGATCAGAACCAGAAGTTTCTTGATCCTCATCATACAACTACATCAGGACTTGAAGATCCTTGATGATGATATTGATATGAGAGCTGGCAGTCTCTCCAGTACTTTATTTGTAAACATGTGATCGGACTTTATGGTCCTTGATTCTTGATATGTAAATAAGGACATGGGGTTCCTTAAATGATGTAACAATATTATATTGGTTAATAGTGCCGTACACATGAAAATAACTGTATTGGCAAATGTACTGTACACATGAATAGTGTCGTATACATGAATAGTGATGTATGCATAAATATTTACCATTTTGGGTAAACTGTCACTATTCAAAAAGGAACCTGCAGTTCCTTAAACTTATGGATGAGCAATTAAATGAGATGCCAGAAGTTCCTCAAGATATGGACAATTATGTAAGGGCTTGAAGTCCAGAAATATGTACAGAAAATTGTAAAAATGTTCATACCATGAGAATATGTGATTTTGGCTTGAGGTTCAAAATCTAACAGTGTTGAGAACCTGAAGTTCCAACAATTAAATGGACAACCCTTGAGGTATTATTGCAAATTATGGTACGCCACATATTTCTTTGGCATAAGAGAATGATGAATTTAATAAAGTTCGATTCTGTTATAATAGACACCTCAAGGAAGAAATATATTTTGTGAATTCCGGTTGTTAAGAATACACCGTGAAATGGATAATATCAATATAAACCTCAATGATGAATTGAGGCTCCCCACATATTTTGATATATCTGGGTTGAAAGCACATGGATTCAAATATATGAGAAATCCCGAATTTGAGGTTGTGGGTATATAGTAGTTAATGCTCTTCACTACTATATTGTGATATTATCGTAACTTTTACTCAATTCATATTTCATGTCCATTTGAAAAAGGGCGAATAAATTCTGAGTTTGTGTTTAGCCCAGGCCAAAAGTTCCGGGCTCCCATAAC